>NW_027473044.1:0-94922 GCF_030347505.1 Rhynchophorus ferrugineus
TTTACAATTTGGGCCCAAGTTCAGAAGCAGAGCCTAAGGTGTAAATTATCGATAGTCCATATCTCGGAAACTATAAGAGATAATGCAATTTGGCAACCGGCAATGTAATTAGCATGCCGAATATTACTTGGAATGTGAATTGGAACGAAATCGATAATAGATAAGACCATTTTACAATTTGGGCCCAAGTTAGAAGCAGAGCCTAAGGTGTAAATTATCGATAGTCCATATCTCGGAAACTATAAGAGATAATGCAATTTGGCAACCGGCAATGTAATTAGCATGCCGAATATTACTTGGAATGTGAATTGGAACGAAATCGATAATAGATAAGACCATTTTACAATTTGGGCCCAAGTTAGAAGCAGAGCCTAAAGTGTAAATTATCGATAGTCCATATCTCGGAAACTATAAGAGATAATGCAATTTGGCAACCGGCAATGTAATTAGCATGCCGAATATTACTTGGAATGTGAATTGGAACGAAATCGCCAATAGATAAGACCATTTTACAATTTGGGCCCAAGTTAGAAGCAGAGCCTAAGGTGTAAATTATCGATAGTCCATATCTCGGAAACTATAAGAGATAATGCAATTTGGCAACCGGCAATGTAATTAGCATGCCGAATATTACTTGGAATGTGAATTGGAACGAAATCGCCAATAGATAAGACCATTTTACAATTTGGGCCCAAGTTAGAAGCAGAGCCTAAGGTGTAAATTATCGATAGTCCATATCTCGGAAACTATAAAGATAATGCAATTTGGCAACCGGCAATGTAATTAGCATGCCGAATATTACTTGGAATGTGAATTGGAACGAAATCGCCAATAGATAAGACCATTTTACAATTTGGGCCCAAGTTAGAAGCAGAGCCTAAGGTGTAAATTATCGATAGTCCATATCTCGGAAACTATAAGAGATAATGCAATTTGGCAACCGGCAATGTAATTAGCATGCCGAATATTACTTGGAATGTGAATTGGAACGAAATCGCCAATAGATAAGACCATTTTACAATTTGGGCCCAAGTTAGAAGCAGAGCCTAAGGTGTAAATTATCGATAGTCCATATCTCGGAAACTATAAGAGATAATGCAATTTGGCAACCGGCAATGTAATTAGCATGCCGAATATTACTTGGAATGTGAATTGGAACGAAATCGCCAATAGATAAGACCATTTTACAATTTGGGCCCAAGTTAGAAGCAGAGCCTAAGGTGTAAATTATCGATAGTCCATATCTCGAAAACTATAAGAGATAATGCAATTTGGCAACCGGCAATGTAATTAGCATGCCGAATATTACTTGGAATGTGAATTGGAACGAAATCGCCAATAGATAAGACCATTTTACAATTTGGGCCCAAGTTAGAAGCAGAGCCTAAGGTGTAAATTATCGATAGTCCCATATCTCGGAAACTATAAGAGATAATGCAATTTGGCAACCGGCAATGTAATTAGCATGCCGAATACTACTTGGAATGTGAATTGGAACGAAATCGCCAATAGATAAGACCATTTTACAATTTGGGCCCAAGTTAGAAGCAGAGCCTATGGTGTAAATTATCGATAGTCCATATCTCGGAAACTATAAGAGATAATGCAATTTGGCAACCTGCAATGTAATTAGCATGCCGAATATTACTTGGAATGTGAATTGGAACGAAATCGCCAATAGATAAGACCATTTTCAATTTGGGCCCAAGTTAGAAGCAGAGCCTAAGGTGTAAATTATCGATAGTCCATATCTCGGAAACTATAAGAGTTAATGCAATTTGGCAACCGGCATGTAATTAGCATGCCGAATATTACTTGGAATGTGAATTGGAACGAAATCGCCAATAGATAAGACCATTTTACAATTTGGGCCCAAGTTAGAAGCAGAGCCTAAGGTGTAAATTATCGATAGTCCATATCTCTGAAACTATAAGAGATAATGCAATTTCGCAAACGGCAATGTAATTAGCATGCCGAATATTACTTGGAATGTGAATTGGGACGAAATCGTCAATAGAGAAGACCATTTTACAATTTGGGCCCAAGTTAGAAGCAGAGCCTAAGGTGTAAATTATCGATAGTCCATATCTCGGAAACTATAAGAGATAATGCAATTTGGCATCCGGCAATGTAATTAGCATGCCGAATATTACTTGGAATGTGAATTGGAACGAAATCGCCAATAGATAGGACCATTTTACAATTTGGGCCCAAGTTAGAAGCAGAGCCTAAGGTGTAAATTATCGATAGTCCATATCTCGGAAACTATAAGAGATAATGCAATTTCGCAACCGGCAATGTAATTAGCATGCCGAATATTACTTGGAGTGTGAATTGGAACGAAATCGCCAATAGATAAGACCATTTTACAATTTGGGCCCAAGTTAGAAGCAGAGCCTAAGGTGTAAATTATCGATAGTCCATATCTCGGAAACTATAAGAGATAATGCAATTTGGCAACCGGCAATGTAATTAGCATGCCGAATATTACTTGGAATGTGAATTGGAACGAAATCGCCAATAGATAAGACCATTTTACAATTTGGGCCCAAGTTAGAAGCAGAGCCTAAGGTGTAAATTATCGATAGTCCATATCTCGGAAACTATAAGAGATAATGCAATTTGGCAACCGGCAATGTAATTAGCATGCCGAATATTACTTGGAACGTGAATTGGAACGAAATCGCCAATAGATAAGACCATTTTACAATTTGGGCCCAAGTTAGAAGCAGAACCTAAGGTGTAAATTATCGATAGTCCATATCTCGGAAACTATAAGAGATAATGCAATTTGGCAACCGGCAATGTAATTAGCATGCCGAATATTACTTGGAATGTGAATTGGAACGAAATCGCCAATAGATAAGACCATTTTACAATTTGGGGCCCAAATTAGAAAGCAGAGCCTAAGGTGTAAATTATTGATAGTCCTTATCTCGGAAACTATAAGAGATAATGCAATTTCGCAACTGGCAATGTAATTAGCATGCCGAATATCACTTGGAATGTGAATTGGGACGAAATCGCCAATAGATAAGACCATTTTACAATTTGGGCCCAAGTTAGAAGCAGAGCATAAGATGTAAATTATCGATAGTCCATATCTCGGAAACTATAAGAGATAATGCAATTTGGCAACCGGCAATATAATTAGAATGCCGAATATTACTTGGAATGTGAATTGGAACGAAATCGCCAATAGATAAGACCATTTTACAATTTGGGCCCAAGTTAGAAGCAGAGCCTAAGGTGTAAATTATCGATGGTCCATATCTCGGAAACTATAAGAGATAATGCAATTTGGCAACCGGCAATGTAATTAGCATGCCGAATATTACTTGGAATGTGAATTGGAACGAAATCGCCAATAGATAAGGCCATTTTACAATTTGGGCCCAAGTTAGAAGTAGAGCCTAAGGTGTAAATTATCGATAGTCCATATCTCGGAAACTATAAGAGATAATGCAATTTCGCAACCGGCAATGTAATTAGCATGCCGAATATTACTTGGAGTGTGAATTGGAACGAAATCGCCAATAGATAAGACCATTTTACAATTTGGGCCCAAGTTAGAAGGCAGAGCCTAAGGTGTAAATTATCGATAGTCCATATCTCGGAAACTATAAGAGATAATGCAATTTGGCAACCGGCAATGTAATTAGCATGCCGAATATTACTTGGAATGTGAATTGGAACGAAATCGCCAATAGATAAGACCATTTTACAATTTGGGCCCAAGTTAGAAGCAGAGCCTAAGGTGTAAATTATCGATAGTCCATATCTCGGAAACTATAAGAGATAATGCAATTTGGCAACCGGCAATGTAATTAGCATGCCGAATATTACTTGGAATGTGAATTGGAACGATATCGCCAATAGATAAGACCATTTTACAATTTGGGCCCAAGTTAGAAGCAGAGCCTAAGGTGTAAATTATCGATAGTCCATATCTCGGAAACTATAAGAGATAATGCAATTTGGCAACCGGCAATGTAATTAGCATGCCGAATATTACTTGGAATGTGAATTGGAACGAAATCGCCAATAGATAAGACCATTTTACAATTTGGGCCCAAGTTAGAAGCAGAACCTAAGGTGTAAATTATCGATAGTCCATATCTCGGAAACTATAAGAGATAATGCAATTTGGCAACCGGCAATGTAATTAGCATGCCGAATATTACTTGGAATGTGAATTGGAACGAAATCGCCAATAGATAAGACCATTTTACAATTTGGGCCCAAATTAGAAGCAGAGCCTAAGGTGTAAATTATTGATAGTCCTTATCTCGGAAACTATAAGAGATAATGCAATTTCGCAACTGGCAATGTAATTAGCATGCCGAATATCACTTGGAATGTGAATTGGGACGAAATCGCCAATAGATAAGACCATTTTACAATTTGGGCCCAAGTTAGAAGCAGAGCATAAGATGTAAATTATCGATAGTCCATATCTCGGAAACTATAAGAGATAATGCAATTTGGCAACCGGCAATATAATTAGCATGCCGAATATTACTTGGAATGTGAATTGGAACGAAATCGCCAATAGATAAGACCATTTTACAATTTGGGCCCAAGTTAGAAGCAGAGCCTAAGGTGTAAATTATCGATGGTCCATATCTCGGAAACTATAAGAAATAATGCAATTTGGCAACCGGCAATGTAATTAGCATACCGAATATTACTTGGAATGTGAATTGGAACGAAATCGCCAATAGATAAGACCATTTTACAATTTGGGCCCAAGTTAGAAGCAGAGCCTAAGGTGTAAATTATCGATAGTCCATATCTCGGAAACTATAAGAGATAATGCAATTTCGCAACCGGCAATGTAATTAGCATGCCGAATATTACTTGGAGTGTGAATTGGAACGAAATCGCCAATAGATAAGACCATTTTACAATTTGGGCCCAAGTTAGAAGCAGAGCCTAAGGTGTAAATTATCGATAGTCCATATCTCGGAAACTATAAGAGATAATGCAATTTGGCAACCGGCAATGTAATTAGCATGCCGAATATTACTTGGAATGTGAATTGGAACGAAATCGCCAATAGATAAGACCATTTTACATTTTGGGCCCAAGTTAGAAGCAGAGATTAAGGTGTAAATTATCGATAGTCCATATCTCGGAAACTATAAGAGATAATGCAATTTGGCAACCGGCAATATAATTAGCATGCCGAATATTACTTGGAATGAGAATTGGAACGAAATCGCCAATAGATAAGACCATTTTACAATTTGGGCCCAAGTTAGAAGCAGAGCCTAAGGTGTAAATTATCGATAGTCCATATCTCGGAAACTATAAGAGATAATGCAATTTGGCAACCGGCAATGTAATTAGCATGCCGAATATTACTTGGAATGTGAATTGGAACGAAATCGCCAATAGATAAGACCATTTTACGATTTGGGCCCAAGTTAGAAGCAGAGCCTAAGGTGTAAATTATCGATAGTCCATATCTCGGAAACTATAAGAGATAATGCAATTTGGCAACCGGCAATGTAATTAGCATGCCGAATATTACTTGGAATGTGAATTGGAACGAAATCGCCAATAGATAAGACCATTTTACAATTTGGGCCAAGTTAGAAGCAGAGCCTAAGGTGTAAATTATTGATAGTCCATATCTCGGAAACTATAAGAGATAATGCAATTTCCCAACCGGCAATGTAATTAGCATGCCGAATATTACTTGGAATGTGAATTGGAACGAAATCGCCAATAGATAAGACCATTTTACAATTTGGGCCCAAGTTAGAAGCAGAGCCTAAGGTGTAAATTATTGATAGTCCATATCTCGGAAACTATAAGAGATAATGCAATTTGGCAACCGGCAATGTAATTAGCATGCCGAATATTACTTGGAATGTGAATTGGAACGAAATCGCCAATAGATAAGACCATTTTACAATTTGGGCCCAAGTTAGAAGCAGAGCCTAAGGTGTAAATTATCGATAGTCCATATCTCGGAAACTATAAGAGATAATGCAATTTGGCAACCGGCAATGTAATTAGCATGCCGAATATTACTTGGAATGTGAATTGGAACGAAATCGCCAATAGATAAGACCATTTTACAATTTGGGCCCAAGTTAGAAGCAGAGCCTAAGGTGTAAATTATCGATAGTCCATATCTCGGAAACTATAAGAGATAATGCAATTTGGCAACCGGCAATGTAATTAGCATGCCGAATATTACTTGGAATGTGAATTGGAACGAAATCGCCAATAGATAAGACCATTTTACAATTTGGGCCCAAGTTAGAAGCAGAGCCTAAGGTGTAAATTATTGATAGTCCATATCTCGGAAACTATAAGAGATAATGGAATTTCGCAACCGGCAATGTAATTAGCATGCCGAATATCACTTGGAATGTGAATTGGGACGAAATCGCCAATAGATAAGACCATTTTACAATTTGGGCCCAAGTTAGAAGCAGAGCCTAAGGTGTAAATTATCGATAGTCCATATCTCGGAAACTATAAGAGATAATGCAATTTGGCAACCGGCAATGTAATTAGCATGCCGAATATTACTTGGAATGTGAATTGGAACGAAATCGATAATAGATAAGACCATTTTACAATTTGGGCCCAAGTTAGAAGCAGAGCCTAAAGTGTAAATTATCGATAGTCCATATCTCGGAAACTATAAGAGATAATGCAATTTGGCAACCGGCAATGTAATTAGCATGCCGAATATTACTTGGAATGTGAATTGGAACGAAATCGCCAATAGATAAGACCATTTTACAATTTGGGCCCAAGTTAGAAGCAGAGCCTAAGGTGTAAATTATCGATAGTCCATATCTCGGAAACTATAAGAGATAATGCAATTTGGCAACCGGCAATGTAATTAGCATGCCGAATATTACTTGGAATGTGAATTGGAACGAAATCGCCAATAGATAAGACCATTTTACAATTTGGGCCCAAGTTAGAAGCAGAGCCTAAGGTGTAAATTATCGATAGTCCATATCTCGGAAACTATAAAAGTTAATGCAATTTGGCAACCGGCAATGTAATTAGCATGCCGAATATTACTTGGAATGTGAATTGGAACGAAATCGCCAATAGATAAGACCATTTTACAATTTGGGCCCAAGTTAGAAGCAGAGCCTAAGGTGTAAATTATCGATAGTCCATATCTCGGAAACTATAAGAGATAATGCAATTTGGCAACCGGCAATGTAATTAGCATGCCGAATATTACTTGGAATGTGAATTGGAACGAAATCGCCAATAGATAAGACCATTTTACAATTTGGGCCCAAGTTAGAAGCAGAGCCTAAGGTGTAAATTATCGATAGTCCATATCTCTGAAACTATAAGAGATAATGCAATTTCGCAAACGGCAATGTAATTAGCATGCCGAATATTACTTGGAATGTGATTTGGGACGAAATCGCCAATAGAGAAGACCATTTTACAATTTGGGCCCAAGTTAGAAGCAGAGCCTAAGGTGTAAATTATCGATAGTCCCATATCTCGGAAACTATAATAGATAATGCAATTTGGCAACCGGCAATGTAATTAGCATGCCGAATATTACTTGGAATGTGAATTGGAACGAAATCGCCAATAGATAAGACCATTTTACAATTTGGGCCCAAGTTAGAAGCAGAGCCTAAGGTGTAAATTATCGATAGTCCATATCTCGGAAACTATAAGAGATAATGCAATTTGGCAACCGGCAATGTAATTAGCATGCCGAATATTACTTGGAATGTGAATTGGAACGAAATCGCCAATAGATAAGACCATTTTACAATTTGGGCCCAAGTTAGAAGCAGAGCCTAAGGTGTAAATTATCGATAGTCCATATCTCGGAAACTATAAGAGATAATGCAATTTCGCAACCGGCAATGTAATTAGCATGCCGAATATCACTAGGAATGTGAATTGGGACGAAATCGCCAATAGATAAGACCATTTTACAATTTGGGCCCAAGTTAGAAGCAGAGCCTAAGGTGTAAATTATCGATAGTCCATATCTCGGAAACTATAAGAGATAATGCAATTTCGCAACCGGCAATGTAATTAGCATGCCGAATATTACTTGGAGTGTGAATTGGAACGAAATCGCCAATAGATAAGACCATTTTACAATTTGGGCCCAAGTTAGAAGGAGAGCCTAAGGTGTAAATTATCGATAGTCCATATCTCGGAAACTATAAGAGATAATGCAATTCGGCAACCGGCAATGTAATTAGCATGCCGAATATTACTTGGAATGTGAATTGGAACGAAATCGCCAATAGATAAGACCATTTTACAATTTGGGCCCAAGTTAGAAGCAGAGCCTAAGGTGTAAATTATTGATAGCCCATATCTCGGAAACTATAAGAGATAATGCAATTTCGCAACCGGCAATGTAATTAGCATGCCGAATATCACTTGGAATGTGAATTGGGACGAAATCGCCAATAGATAAGACCATTTTACAATTTGGGCCCAAGTTAGAAGCAGAGCCTAAGGTGTAAATTATCGATAGTCCATATCTCGGAAACTATAAGAGATAATGCAATTTGGCAACCGGCAATGTAATTAGCATGCCGAATATTACTTGGAATGTGAATTGGAACGAAATCGCCAATAGATAAGACCATTTTACAATTTGGGCCCAAGTTAGCAGCAGAGCCTAAAGTGTAAATTATCGATAGTCCATATCTCGGAAACTATAAGAGATAATGCAATTTGGCAACCGGCAATGTAATTAGCATGCCGAATATTACTTGAATGTGAATTGGAACGAAATCGCCAATAGATAAGACCATTTTACAATTTGGGCCCAAGTTAGAAGCAGAGCCTAAGGTGTAAATTATCGATAGTCCATATCTCGGAAACTATAAGAGATAATGCAATTTGGCAACCGGCAATGTAATTAGCATGCCGAATATTACTTGGAATGTGAATTGGAACGAAATCGCCAATAGATAAGACCATTTTACAATTTGAGCCCAAGTTATAAGCAGAGCCTATGGTGTAAATTATCGATAGTCCATATCTCGGAAACTATAAGAGATAATGCAATTTGGCAACCGGCAATGTAATTAGCATGCCGAATATTACTTGGAATGTGAATTGGAACGAAATCGCCAATAGATAAGACCATTTTACAATTTGGGCCCAAGTTAGAAGCAGAGCCTAAGGTGTAAATTATCGATAGTCCATATCTCGGAATCTATAAGAGTTAATGCAATTTGGCAACCGGCAATGTAATTAGCATGCCGAATATTACTTGGAATGTGAATTGGAACGAAATCGCCAATAGATAAGACCATTTTACAATTTGGGCCCAAGTTAGAAGCAGAGCCTAAGGTGTAAATTATCGATAGTCCATATCTCGGAAACTATAAGAGATAATGCAATTTGGCAAATGGCAATGTAATTAGCATGCCGAATATTACTTGAAATGTGAACGGGATCGAAATCGCCAATAGATAAGACCATTTTACAATTTGGGCCAAGTTAGAAGCAGAGCCTAAGGTGTAAATTATCGATAGTCCATATCTCGGAAACTATAAGAGATAATGCAATTTGGCAACCGGCAATGTAATTAGCATGCCGAATATTACTTGGAACGTGAATTGGAACGAAATCGCCAATAGATAAGACCATTTTACAATTTGGGCCCAAGTTAGAAGCAGAGCCTAAGGTGTAAATTATCGATAGTCCATATCTCGGAAACTATAAAAGTTAATGCAATTTGGCAACCGGCAATGTAATTAGCATGCCGAATATTACTTGGAATGTGAATTGGAACGAAATCGCCAATAGATAAGACCATTTTACAATTTGGGCCCAAGTTAGAAGCAGAGCCTAAGGTGTAAATTATCGATAGTCCATATCTCGGAAACTATAAGAGATAATGCAATTTGGCAACCGGCAATGTAATTAGCATGCCGAATATTACTTGGAATGTGAATTGGAACGAAATCGCCAATAGATAAGACCATTTTACAATTTGGGCCCAAGTTAGAAGCAGAGCCTAAGGTGTAAATTAGCGATAGTCCATATCTCTGAAACTATAAGAGATAATGCAATTTCGCAAACGGCAATGTAATTAGCATGCCGAATATTACTTGGAATGTGAATTGGGACGAAATCGCCAATAGAGAAGACCATTTTACAATTTGGGCCCAAGTTAGAAGCAGAGCCTAAGGTGTAAATAATCGATAGTCCATATCTCGGAAACTATAAAAGTTAATGCAATTTGGCAACCGGCAATGTAATTAGCATGCCGAATATTACTTGGAATGTGAATTGGAACGAAATCGCCAATAGATAAGACCATTTTACAATTTGGGCCCAAGTTAGAAGCAGAGCCTAAGGTGTAAATTATCGATAGTCCATATCTCGGAAACTATAAGAGATAATGCAATTTGGCAACCGGCAATGTAATTAGCATGCCGAATATTACTTGGAATGTGAATTGGAACGAAATCGCCAATAGATAAGACCATTTTACAATTTGGGCCCAAGTTAGAAGCAGAGCCTAAGGTGTAAATTAGCGATAGTCCATATCTCTGAAACTATAAGAGATAATGCAATTTCGCAAACGGCAATGTAATTAGCATGCCGAATATTACTTGGAATGTGAATTGGGACGAAATCGCCAATAGAGAAGACCATTTTACAATTTGGGCCCAAGTTAGAAGCAGAGCCTAAGGTGTAAATTATCGATAGTCCATATCTCGGAAACTATAATAGATAATGCAATTTGGCAACCGGCAATGTAATTAGCATGCCGAATATTACTTGGAATGTGAATTGGAACGAAATCGCCAATAGATAAGACCATTTTACAATTTGGGCCCAAGTTAGAAGCAGAGCCTAAGGTGTAAATTATCGATAGTCCATATCTCGGAAACTATAAGAGATAATGCAATTTCGCAACCGGCAATGTAATTAGCATGCCGAATATTACTTGGAGTGTGAATTGGAACGAAATCGCCAATAGATAAGACCATTTTACAATTTGGGCCCAAGTTAGAAGCAGAGCCTAAGGTGTAAATTATCGATAGTCCATATCTCGGAAACTATAAGAGATAATGCAATTTGGCAACCGGCAATGTAATTAGCATGCCGAATATTACTTGGAATGTGAATTGGAACGAAATCGCCAATAGATAAGACCATTTTGCAATTTGGGCCCAAGTTAGAAGCAGAGCCTAAGGTGTAAATTATCGATAGTCCATATCTCGGAAACTATAAGAGATAATGCAATTTGGCAACCGGCAATGTAATTAGCATGCCGAATATTACTTGGAATGTGAATTGGAACGAAATCGCCAATAGATAAGACCATTTTACAATTTGGGCCCAAGTTAGAAGCAGAGCCTAAGGTGTAAATTATCGATAGTCCATATCTCGGAAACTATAAGAGATAATGCAATTTGGCAACCGGCAATGTAATTAGCATGCCGAATATTACTTGGAATGTGAATTGGAACGAAATCGCCAATAGATAAGACCATTTTACAATTTGGGCCCAAGTTAGAAGCAGAGCCTAAGGTGTAAATTATCGATAGTCCATATCTCGGAAACTATAAGAGATAATGCAATTTGGCAACCGGCAATGTAATTAGCATGCCGAATATTACTTGGAATGTGAATTGGAACGAAATCGCCAATAGATAAGACCATTTTACAATTTGGGCCCAAGTTAGAAGCAGAGCCTAAGGTGTAAATTATTGATAGTCCATATCTCGGAAACTATAAGAGATAATGCAATTTCGCAACCGGCAATGTAATTAGCATGCCGAATATCACTTGGAATGTGAATTGGGACGAAATCGCCAATAGATAAGACCATTTTACAATTTGGGCCCAAGTTAGAAGCAGAGCCTAAGGTGTAAATTATCGATAGTCCATATCTCGGAAACTATAAGAGATAATGCAATTTCGCAACCGGCAATGTAATTAGCATGCCGAATATTACTTGGAGTGTGAATTGGAACGAAATCGCCAATAGATAAGACCATTTTACAATTTGGGCCCAAGTTAGAAGCAGAGCCTAAGGTGTAAATTATCGATAGTCCATATCTCGGAAACTATAAGAGATAATGCAATTTGGCAACCGGCAATGTAATTAGCATGCCGAATATTACTTGGAATGTGAATTGGAACGAAATCGCCAATAGATAAGACCATTTTACAATTTGGGCCCAAGTTAGAAGCAGAGCCTAAGGTGTAAATTATCGATAGTCCATATCTCGGAAACTATAAGAGGTAATGCAATTTGGCAACCGGCAATGTAATTAGCATGCCGAATATTACTTGGAATGTGAATTGGAACGAAATCGCCAATAGATAAGACCATTTTACAATTTGGGCCCAAGTTAGAAGCAGAGCCTAAGGTGTAAATTATCGATAGTCCATATCTCGGAAACTATAAGAGATAATGCAATTTGGCAACCGGCAATGTAATTAGCATGCCGAATATTACTTGGAATGTGAATTGGAACGAAATCGCCAATAGATAAGACCATTTTACAATTTGGGCCCAAGTTAGAAGCAGAGCCTAAGGTGTAAATTATCGATAGTCCATATCTCGGAAACTATAAGAGATAATGCAATTTCGCAAACCGGCAATGTAATTAGCATGCCGAATATTACTTGGAGTGTGAATTGGAACGAAATCGCCAATAGATAAGACCATTTTACAATTTGGGCCCAAGTTAGAAGCAGAGCCTAAGGTGTAAATTATCGATAGTCCATATCTCGGAAACTATAAGAGATAATGCAATTTGGCAACCGGCAATGTAATTAGCATGCCGAATATTACTTGGAATGTGAATTGGAACGAAATCGCCAATAGATAAGACCATTTTACAATTTGGGCCCAAGTTAGAAGCAGAGCCTAAGGTGTAAATTATCGATAGTCCATATCTCGGAAACTATAAGAGATAATGCAATTTGGCAACCGGCAATGTAATTAGCATGCCGAATATTACTTGGAATGTGAATTGGAACGAAATCGCCAATAGATAAGACCATTTTACATTTTGGGCCCAAGTTAGAAGCAGAGATTAAGGTGTAAATTATCGATAGTCCATATCTCGGAAACTATAAGAGATAATGCAATTTGGCAACCGGCAATGTAATTAGCATGCCGAATATTACTTGGAATGAGAATTGGAACGAAATCGCCAATAGATAAGACCATTTTACAATTTGGGCCCAAGTTAGAAGCAGAGCCTAAGGTGTAAATTATCGATAGTCCATATCTCGGAAACTATAAGAGATAATGCAATTTGGCAACCGGCAATGTAATTAGCATGCCGAATATTACTTGGAATGTAAATTGGAACGAAATCGCCAATAGATAAGACCATTTTACGATTTGGGCCCAAGTTAGAAGCAGAGCCTAAGGTGTAAATTATCGATAGTCCATATCTCGGAAACTATAAGAGATAATGCAATTTGGCAACCGGCAATGTAATTAGCATGCCGAATATTACTTGGAATGTGAATTGGAACGAAATCGCCAATAGATAAGACCATTTTACAATTTGGGCCCAAGTTAGAAGCAGAGCCTAAAGTGTAAATTATTGATAGTCCATATCTCGGAAACTATAAGAGATAATGCAATTTCCCAACCGGCAATGTAATTAGCATGCCGAATATTACTTGGAATGTGAATTGGAACGAAATCGCCAATAGATAAGACCATTTTACAATTTGGGCCCAAGTTAGAAGCAGAGCCTAAGGTGTAAATTATTGATAGTCCATATCTCGGAAACTATAAGAGATAATGCAATTTGGCAACCGGCAATGTAATTGGCATGCCGAATATTACTTGGAATGTGAATTGGAACGAAATCGCCAATAGATAAGACCATTTTACAATTTGGGCCCAAGTTAGAAGCAGAGCCTATGGTGTAAATTATCGATAGTCCATATCTCGGAAACTATAAGAGATAATGCAATTTGGCAACCGGCAATGTAATTAGCATGCCGAATATTACTTGGAATGTGAATTGGAACGAAATCGCCAATAGATAAGACCATTTTACAATTTGGGCCCAAGTTAGAAGCAGAGCCTAAGGTGTAAATTATCGATAGTCCATATCTCGGAAACTATAAGAGATAATGCAATTTGGCAACCGGCAATGTAATTAGCATGCCGAATATTACTTGGAATGTGAATTGGAACGAAATCGCCAATAGATAAGACCATTTTACAATTTGGGCCCAAGTTAGAAGCAGAGCCTAAGGTGTAAATTATTGATAGTCCATATCTCGGAAACTATAAGAGATAATGGAATTTCGCAACCGGCAATGTAATTAGCATGCCGAATATCACTTGGAATGTGAATTGGGACGAAATCGCCAATAGATAAGACCATTTTACAATTTGGGCCCAAGTTAGAAGCAGAGCCTAAGGTGTAAATTATCGATAGTCCATATCTCGGAAACTATAAGAGATAATGCAATTTGGCAACCGGCAATGTAATTAGCATGCCGAATATTACTTGGAATGTGAATTGGAACGAAATCGATAATAGATAAGACCATTTTACAATTTGGGCCCAAGTTAGAAGCAGAGCCTAAAGTGTAAATTATCGATAGTCCATATCTCGGAAACTATAAGAGATAATGCAATTTGGCAACCGGCAATGTAATTAGCATGCCGAATATTACTTGGAATGTGAATTGGAACGAAATCGCCAATAGATAAGACCATTTTACAATTTGGGCCCAAGTTAGAAGCAGAGCCTAAGGTGTAAATTATCGATAGTCCATATCTCGGAAACTATAAGAGATAATGCAATTTGGCAACCGGCATTGTAATTAGCATGCCGAATATTACTTGGAATGTGAATTGGAACGAAATCGCCAATAGATAAGACCATTTTACAATTTGGGCCCAAGTTATAAGCAGAGCCTATGGTGTAAATTATCGATAGTCCATATCTCGGAAACTATAAGAGATAATGCAATTTGGCAACCGGCAATGTAATTAGCATGCCGAATATTACTTGGAATGTGAATTGGAACGAAATCGCCAATAGATAAGACCATTTTACAATTTGGGCCCAAGTTAGAAGCAGAGCCTAAGGTGTAAATTATCGATAGTCCATATCTCGGAATCTATAAGAGTTAATGCAATTTGGCAACCGGCAATGTAATTAGCATGCCGAATATTACTTGGAATGTGAATTGGAACGAAATCGCCAATAGATAAGACCTTTTTACAATTTGGGCCCAAGTTAGAAGCAGAGCCTAAGGTGTAAATTATCGATAGTCCATATCTCGGAAACTATAAGAGATAATGCAATTAGGCAACCGGCAATGTAATTAGCATGCCGAATATTACTTGGAATGTGAATTGGAACGAAATCGCCAATAGATAAGACCATTTTACAATTTGGGCCCAAGTTAGAAGCAGAGCCTAAGGTGTAAATTATCGATAGTCCATATCTCGGAAACTATAAGAGATAATGCAATTTGGCAACCGGCAATGTAATTAGCATGCCGAATATTACTTGGAATGTGAATTGGAACGAAATCGCCAATAGATAAGACCATTTTACAATTTGGGCCCAAGTTAGAAGCAGAGCCTAAGGTGTAAATTATCGATAGTCCATATCTCAGAAACTATAAAAGTTAATGCAATTTGGCAACCGGCAATGTAATTAGCATGCCGAATATTACTTGGAATGTGAATTGGAACGAAATCGCCAATAGATAAGACCATTTTACAATTTGGGCCCAAGTTAGAAGCAGAGCCTAAGGTGTAAATTATCGATAGTCCATATCTCGGAAACTATAAGAGATAATGCAATTTGGCAACCGGCAATGTAATTAGCATGCCGAATATTACTTGGAATGTGAATTGGAACGAAATCGCCAATAGATAAGACCATTTTACAATTTGGGCCCAAGTTAGAAGCAGAGCCTAAGGTGTAAATTATCGATAGTCCATATCTCTGAAACTATAAGAGATAATGCAATTTCGCAAACGGCAATGTAATTAGCATGCCGAATATTACTTGGAATGTGAATTGGGACGAAATCGCCAATAGAGAAGACCATTTTACAATTTGGGCCCAAGTTAGAAGCAGAGCCTAAGTTGTAAATTATCGATAGTCCATATCTCGGAAACTATAATAGATAATGCAATTTGGCAACCGGCAATGTAATTAGCATGCCGAATATTACTTGGAATGTGAATTGGAACGAAATCGCCAATAGATAAGACCATTTTACAATTTGGGCCCAAGTTAGAAGCAGAGCCTAAGGTGTAAATTATCGATAGTCCATATCTCGGAAACTATAAGAGATAATGCAATTTCGCAACCGGCAATGTAATTAGCATGCCGAATATTACTTGGAGTGTGAATTGGAACGAAATCGCCAATAGATAAGACCATTTAAAATTTGGGCCCAAGTTAGAAGCAGAGCCTAAGGTGTAAATTATCGATAGTCCATATCTCGGAAACTATAAGAGATAATGCAATTTGGCAACCGGCAATGTCATTAGCATGCCGAATATTACTTGGAATGTGAATTGGAACGAAATCGCCAATAGATAAGACCATTTTACAATTTGGGCCCAAGTTAGAAGCAGAGCCTAAGGTGTAAATTATCGATAGTCCATATCTCGGAAACTATAAGAGATAATGCAATTTGGCAACCGGCAATGTAATTAGCATGCCGAATATTACTTGGAATGTGAATTGGAACGAAATCGCCAATAGATAAGACCATTTTACAATTTGGGCCCAAGTTAGAAGCAGAGCCTAAGGTGTAAATTATCGATAGTCCATATCTCGGAAACTATAAGAGATAATGCAATTTGGCAACCGGCAATGTAATTAGCATGCCGAATATTACTTGGAATGTGAATTGGAACGAAATCGCCAATAGATAAGACCATTTTACAATTTGGGCCCAAGTTAGAAGCAGAGCCTAAGGTGTAAATTATCGATAGTCCATATCTCGGAAACTATAAGAGATAATGCAATTTGGCAACCGGCAATGTAATTAGCATGCCGAATATTACTTGGAATGTGAATTGGAACGAAATCGCCAATAGATAAGACCATTTTACAATTTGGGCCCAAGTTAGAAGCAGAGCCTAAGGTGTAAATTATCGATAGTCCATATCTCGGAAACTATAAGAGATAATGCAATTTGGCAACCGGCAATGTAATTAGCATGCCGAATATTACTTGGAATGTGAATTGGAACGAAATCGCCAATAGATAAGACCATTTTACAATTTGGGCCCAAGTTAGAAGCAGAGCCTAAGGTGTAAATTATTGGTAGTCCATATCTCGGAAACTATAAGAGATAATGCAATTTCGCAACCGGCAATGTAATTAGCATGCCGAATATCACTTGGAATGTGAATTGGGACGAAATCGCCAATAGATAAGACCATTTTACAATTTGGGCCCAAGTTAGAAGCAGAGCCTAAGGTGTAAATTATCGATAGTCCATATCTCGGAAACTATAAGAGATAATTCAATTTGGCAACCGGCAATGTAATTAGCATAACGAATATTACTTGGAATGTGAATTGGAACGAAATCGCCAATAGATAAGACCATTTTACAATTTGGGCCCAAGTTAGAAGCAGAGCCTAAGGTGTAAATTATCGATAGTCCATATCTCGGAAACTATAAGAGATAATGCAATTTGGCAACCGGCAATGTAATTAGCATGCCGAATATAACTTGGAATGTGAATTGGAACGAAATCGCCAATAGATAATACCATTTTACAATTTGGGCCCAAGTTAGAAGCAGAGCCTAAGGTGTAAATTATTGATAGTCCATATCTCGGAAACTATAAGAGATAATGCAATTTCGCAACCGGCAGTGTAATTAGCATGCCGAATATCACTTGGAATGTGAATTGTTACGAAATCGCCAATAGATAAGACCATTTTACAATTTGGGCTCAAGTTAGAAGCAGAGCCTAAGGTGTAAATTATCGATAGTCCATATCTCGGAAACTATAAGAGATAATGCAATTTGGCAACCGGCAATGTAATTAGCATGCCGAATATTACTTGGAATGTGAATTGGAACGAAATCGCCAATAGATAAGACCATTTTACAATTTGGGCCCAAGTTAGAAGCAAAGCCTAAGGTGTAAATTATCGATAGTCCATATCTCGGAAACTATAAGAGATAATGCAATTTGGCAACCGGCAATGTAATTAGCATGCCGAATATTACTTGGAATGTGAATTGGAACGAAATCGCCAATAGATAAGACCATTTTACAATTTGGGCCCAAGTTAGAAGCAGAGCCTAAGGTGTTAATTATCGATAGTCCATATCTCGGAAACTATAAGAGATAATGCAATTTCGCAACCGGCAATGTAATTAGCATGCCGAATATTACTTGGAGTGTGAATTGGAACGAAATCGCCAATAGATAAGACCATTTTACAATTTGGGCCCAAGTTAGAAGCAGAGCCTAAGGTGTAAATTATCGATAATCCATATCTCGGAAACTATAAGAGATAATGCAATTTGGCAACCGGCAATGTAATTAGCATGCCGAATATTACTTGGAATGTGAATTGGAACGAAATCGCCAATAGATAAGACCATTTTACAATTTGGGCCCAAGTTAGAAGCAGAGCCTAAGGTGTAAATTATTGATAGTCCATATCTCGGAAACTATAAGAGATAATGCAATTTCGCAACCGGCAATGTAATTAGCATGCCGAATATCACTTGGAATGTGAATTGGGACGAAATCGCCAATAGATAAGACCATTTTACAATTTGGGCCCAAGTTAGAAGCAGAGCCTAAGGTGTAAATTATCGATAGTCCATATCTCGGAAACTATAAGAGATAATGCAATTTCGCAACCGGCAATGTAATTAGCATGCCGAATATTACTTGGAGTGTGAATTGGAACGAAATCGCCAATAGATAAGACCATTTTACAATTTGGGCCCAAGTTAGAAGCAGAGCCTAAGGTGTAAATTATCGATAGTCCATATCTCGGAAACTATAAGAGATAATGCAATTTGGCAACCGGCAATGTAATTAGCATGCCGAATATTACTTGGAATGTGAATTGGAACGAAATCGCCAATAGATAAGACCATTTTACAATTTGGGCCCAAGTTAGAAGCAGAGCCTAAGGTGTAAATTATCGATAGTCCATATCTCGGAAACTATAAGAGATAATGCAATTTGGCAACCGGCAATGTAATTAGCATGCCGAATATTACTTGGAATGTGAATTGGAACGAAATCGCCAATAGATAAGACCATTTTACAATTTGGGCCCAAGTTAGAAGCAGAGCCTAAGGTGTAAATTATCGATAGTCCATATCTCGGAAACTATAAGAGATAATGCAATTTGGCAACCGGCAATGTAATTAGCATGCCGAATATTACTTGGAATGTGAATTGGAACGAAATCGCCAATAGATAAGACCATTTTACAATTTGGGCCCAAGTTAGAAGCAGAGCCTAAGGTGTAAATTATCGATAGTCCATATCTCGGAAACTATAAGAGATAATGCAATTTGGCAACCGGCAATGTAATTAGCATGCCGAATATTACTTGGAATGTGAATTGGAACGAAATCGCCAATAGATAAGACCATTTTACAATTTGGGCCCAAGTTAGAAGCAGAGCCTAAGGTGTAAATTATCGATAGTCCATATCTCGGAATCTATAAGAGATAATGCAATTTGGCAACCGGCAATGTAATTAGCATGCCGAATATTACTTGGAATGTGAATTGGAACGAAATCGCCAATAGGTAAGGCCATTTTACAATTTGGGCCCAAGTTAGAAGCAGAGCCTAAGGTGTAAATTATCGATAGTCCATATCTCGGAAACTATAAGAGATAATTCAATTTGGCAACCGGCAATGTAATTAGCATGCCGAATATTACTTGGAATGTGAATTGGAACGAAATCGCCAATAGATAAGACCATTTTACAATTTGGGCCCAAGTTAGAAGCAGAGCCTAAGGTGTAAATTATCGATAGTCCATATCTCGGAAACTATAAGAGATAATGCAATTTGGCAACCGGCAATGTAATTAGCATGCCGAATATTACTTGGAATGTGAATTGGAACGAAATCGCCAATAGATAAGACCATTTTACAATTTGGGCCCAAGTTAGAAGCAGAGCCTAAGGTGTAAATTATCGATAGTCCATATCTCGGAAACTATAAGAGATAATGCAATTTGGCAACCGGCAATGTAATTAGCATGCCGAATATTACTTGGAATGTGAATTGGAACGAAATCGCCAATAGATAAGACCATTTTACAATTTGGGCCCAAGTTAGAAGCAGAGCTTATGGTGTAAATTATCGATAGTCCATATCTCGGAAACTATAAGAGATAATGCAATTTGGTAACAGGCAATGTAATTAGCATGCCGAATATTACTTGGAATGTGAATTGGAACGAAATCGCCAATAGATAAGACCATTTTACAATTTGGGCCCAAGTTAGAAGCAGAGCCTAAGGTGTAAATTATCGATAGTCCATATCTCGGAAACTATAAGAGATAATGCAATTTGGCAACCGGCAATGTAATTAGCATGCCGAATATTACTTGGAAAGTGAATTGGAACGAAATCGCCAATAGATAAGACCATTTTACAATTTGGGCCCAAGTTAGAAGCAGAGCCTAAGGTGTAAATTATCGATAGTCCATATCTCGGAAACTATAAGAGATAATGCAATTTGGCAACCGGCAATGTAATTAGCATGCCGAATATTACTTGGAAAGTGAATTGGAACGAAATCGCCAATAGATAAGACCATTTTACAATTTGGGCCCAAGTTAGAAGCAGAGCCTAAGGTGTAAATTATCGATAGTCCATATCTCGGAAACTATAAGAGATAATGCAATTTGGCAACCGGCAATGTAATTAGCATGCCGAATATTACTTGGAATGTGAATTGGAACGAAATCGATAATAGATAAGACCATTTTACAATTTGGGCCCAAGTTAGAAGCAGAGCCTAAAGTGTAAATTATCGATAGTCCATATCTCGGAAACTATAAGAGATATTGCAATTTGGCAACCGGCAATGTAATTAGCATGCCGAATATTACTTGGAATGTGAATTGGAACGAAATCGCCAATAGATAAGACCATTTTACAATTTGGGCCCAAGTTAGAAGCAGAGCCTAAGGTGTAAATTATCGATAGTCCATATCTCGGAAACTATAAGAGATAATGCAATTTGGCAACCGGCAATGTAATTAGCATGCCGAATATTACTTGGATGTGAATTGGAACGAAATCGCCAATAGATAAGACCATTTTACAATTTGGGCCCAAGTTAGAAGCAGAGCCTAAGGTGTAAATTACCGATAGTCCATATCTCGGAAACTATAAGAGTTAATGCAATTTGGCAACCGGCAATGTAATTAGCATGCCGAATATTACTTGGAATGTGAATTGGAACGAAATCGCCAATAGATAAGACCATTTTACAATTTGGGCCCAAGTTAGAAGCAGAGCCTAAGGTGTAAATTATCGATAGTCCATATCTCGGAAACTATAAGAGATAATGCAATTTGGCAACCGGCAATGTAATTAGCATGCCGAATATTACTTGGAATGTGAATTGGAACGAAATCGCCAATAGATAAGACCATTTTACAATTTGGGCCCAAGTTAGAAGCAGAGCCTAAGGTGTAAATTATCGATAGTCCATATCTCTGAAACTATAAGAGATAATGCAATTTCGCAAACGGCAATGTAATTAGCATGAAGAATATTACTTGGAATGTGAATTGGGACGAAATCGCCAATAGAGAAGACCATTTTACAATTTGGGCCCAAGTTAGAAGCAGAGCCTAAGGTGTAAATTATCGATAGTCCATATCTCGGAAACTATAAGAGATAATGCAATTTGGCAACCGGCAATGTAATTAGCATGCCGAATATTACTTGGAATGTGAATTGGAACGAAATCGCTAATAGATAAGACCATTTTACAATTTGGGCCCAAGTTACAAGCAGAGCCTAAGGTGTAAATTATCGATAGTCCATATCTCGGAAACTATAAGAGATAATGCAATTTCGCACCCGGCAATGTAATTAGCATGCCGAATATTACTTGGAGTGTGAATTGGAACGAAATCGCCAATAGATAAGACCATTTTACAATTTGGGCCCAAGTTAGAAGCAGAGCCTAAGGTGTAAATTATCGATAGTCCATATCTCGGAAACTATAAGAGATAATGCAATTTGGCAACCGGCAATGTAATTAGCATGCCGAATATTACTTGGAATGTGAATTGGAACGAAATCGCCAATAGATAAGACCATTTTACAATTTGGGCCCAAGTTAGAAGCAGAGCCTAAGGTGTAAATTATCGATAGTCCATATCTCGGAAACTATAAGAGATAATGCAATTTGGCAACCGGCAATGTAATTAGCATGACGAATATTACTTGGAATGTGAATTGGAACGAAATCGCCAATAGATAAGACCATTTTACAATTTGGGCCCAAGTTAGAAGCAGAGCCTAAGGTGTAAATTATCGATAGTCCATATCTCGGAAACTATAAGAGATAATGCAATTTGGCAACCGGCAATGTAATTAGCATACCGAATATTACTTGGAATGTGAATTGGAACGAAATCGCCAATAGATAAGACCATTTTACAATTTGGGCCCAAGTTAGAAGCAGAGCCTAAGGTGTAAATTATTGATAGTCCATATCTTGGAAACTATAAGAGATAATGCAATTTCGCAACCGGCAATGTAATTAGCATGGCGAATATCACTTGGAATGTGAATTGGGACGAAATCGCCAATAGATAAGACCATTTTACAATTTGGGCCCAAGTTAGAAGCAGAGCCTAAGGTGTAAATTATCGATAGTCCATATCTCGGAAACTATAAGAGATAATGCAATTTGGCAACCGGCAATGTAATTAGCATGCCGAATATTACTTGGAATGTGAATTGGAACGAAATCGCCAATAGATAAGACCATTTTACAATTTGGGCCCAAGTTAGAAGCAGAGCCTAAGGTGTAAATTATCGATAGTCCATATCTCGGAAACTATAAGAGATAATGCAATTTGGCAACCGGCAATGTAATTAGCATGCCGAATATTACTTGGAATGTGAATTGGAACGAAATCGCCAATAGATAAGACCATTTTACAATTTGGGCCCAAGTTAGAAGCAGAGCCTAAGGTGTAAATTATCGATAGTCCATATCTCGGAAACTATAAGAGATAATGCAATTTGGCAAACGGCAATGTAATTAGCATGCCGAATATTACTTGGAATGTGAATTGGAACGAAATCGCCAATAGATAAGACCATTTTACAATTTGGGCCCAAGTTAGAAGCAGAGCCTAAGGTGTAAATTATCGATAGTCCATATCTCGGAAACTATAAGAGATAATGCAATTTGGCAACCGGCAATGTAATTAGCATGCCGAATATTACTTGGAATGTGAATTGGAACGAAATCGCCAATAGATAAGACCATTTTACAATTTGGGCCCAAGTTAGAAGCAGAGCCTAAGGTGTAAATTATCGATAGTCCATATCTCGGAAACTATAAGAGATAATGCAATTTGGCAACCGGCAATGTAATTAGCATGCCGAATATTACTTGGAATGAGAATTGGAACGAAATCGCCAATAGATAAGACCATTTTACAATTTGGGCCCAAGTTAAAAGCAGAGCCTAAGGTGTAAATTATCGATAGTCCATATCTAGGAAACTATAAGAGATAATGCAATTTGGCAACCGGCAATGTAATTAGCATGCCGAATATTACTTGGAATGTGAATTGGAACGAAATCGCCAATAGATAAGACCATTTTACGATTTGGGCCAAGTTAGAAGCAGAGCCTAAGGTGTAAATTATCGATAGTCCATATCTCGGAAACTATAAGAGATAATGCAATTTGGCAACCGGCAATGTAATTAGCATGCCGAATATTACTTGGAATGTGAATTGGAACGAAATCGCCAATAGATAAGACCATTTTACAATTTGGGCCCAAGTTAGAAGCAGAGCCTAAGGTGTAAATTCTCGATAGTCCATATCTCGGAAACTATAAGAGATAATGCAATTTGGCAACCGGCAATGTAATTAGCATGCCTAATATTACTTGGAATGTGAATTGGAACGAAATCGCCAATAGATAAGACCATTTTACAATTTGGGCCCAAGTTAGAAGCAGAGCCTAAGGTGTAAATTATTGATAGTCCATATCTCGGAAACTATAAGAGATAATGCAATTTCGCAACCGGCAATGTAATTAGCATGCCGAATATCACTTGGAATGTGAATTGGGACGAAATCGCCAATAGATAAGTCCATTTTACAATTTGGGCCCAAGTTAGAAGCAGAGCCTAAGGTGTAAATTATCGATAGTCTATATCTCGGAAACTATAAGAGATAATGCAATTTGGCAACCGGCAATGTAATTAGCATGCCGAATATTACTTGGAATGTGAATTTTAACGAAATCGATAATAGATAAGACCATTTTACAATTTGGGCCCAAGTTAGAAGCAGAGCCTAAGGTGTAAATTATCGATAGTCCATATCTCGGAAACTATAAGAGATAATGCAATTTGGCAACCTGCAATGTAATTAGCATGCCGAATATTACTTGGAATGTGAATTGGAACGAAATCGCCAATAGATAAGACCATTTTACAATTTGGGCCCAAGTTAGAAGCAGAGCCTAAGGTGTAAATTATCGATAGTCCATATCTCGGAAACTATAAGAGTTAATGCAATTTGGCAACCGGCAATGTAATTAGCATGCCGAATATTACTTGGAATGTGAATTGGAACGAAATCGCCAATAGATAAGACCATTTTACAATTTGGGCCCAAGTTAGAAGCAGAGCCTAAGGTGTAAATTATCGATAGTCCATATCTCGGAAACTATAAGAGATAATGCAATTTGGCAACCGGCAATGTAATTAGCATGCCGAATATTACTTGGAATGTGAATTGGAACGAAATCGCCAATAGATAAGACCATTTTACAATTTGGGCCCAAGTTAGAAGCAGAGCCTAAGGTGTAAATTATCGATAGTCCATATCTCGGAAACTATAAGAGATAATTCAATTTGGCAACCGGCAATGTAATTAGCATGCCGAATATTACTTGGAATGTGAATTGGAACGAAATCGCCAATAGATAAGACCATTTTACAATTTGGGCCCAAGTTAGAAGCAGAGCCTAAGGTGTAAATTATCGATAGTTCATATCTCGGAAACTATAAGAGATAATGCAATTTGGCAACCGGCAATGTAATTAGCATGCCGAATATTACTTGGAATGTGAATTGGAACGAAATCGCCAATAGATAAGACCATTTTACAATTTGGGCCCAAGTTAGAAGCAGAGCCTAAGGTGTAAATTATCGATAGTCCATATCTCGGAAACTATAAGAGATAATGCAATTTGGCAACCGGCAATGTAATTAGCATGCCGAATACTACTTGGAATGTGAATTGGAACGAAATCGCCAATAGATAAGACCATTTTACAATTTGGGCCCAAGTTAGAAGCAGAGCCTATGGTGTAAATTATCGATAGTCCATATCTCGGAAACTATAAGAGATAATGCAATTTGGCAACCTGCAATGTAATTAGCATGCCGAATATTACTTGGAATGTGAATTGGAACGAAATCGCCAATAGATAAGACCATTTTCAATTTGGGCCCAAGTTAGAAGCAGAGCCTAAGGTGTAAATTATCGATAGTCCATATCTCGGAAACTATAAGAGTTAATGCAATTTGGCAACCGGCAATGTAATTAGCATGCCGAATATTACTTGGAATGTGAATTGGAACGAAATCGCCAATAGATAAGACCATTTTACAATTTGGGCCCAAGTTAGAAGCAGAGCCTAAGGTGTAAATTATCGATAGTCCATATCTCTGAAACTATAAGAGATAATGCAATTTCGCAAACGGCAATGTAATTAGCATGCCGAATATTACTTGGAATGTGAATTGGGACGAAATCGTCAATAGAGAAGACCATTTTACAATTTGGGCCCAAGTTAGAAGCAGAGCCTAAGGTGTAAATTATCGATAGTCCATATCTCGGAAACTATAAGAGATAATGCAATTTGGCATCCGGCAATGTAATTAGCATGCCGAATATTACTTGGAATGTGAATTGGAACGAAATCGCCAATAGATAGGACCATTTTACAATTTGGGCCCAAGTTAGAAGCAGAGCCTAAGGTGTAAATTATCGATAGTCCATATCTCGGAAACTATAAGAGATAATGCAATTTCGCAACCGGCAATGTAATTAGCATGCCGAATATTACTTGGAGTGTGAATTGGAACGAAATCGCCAATAGATAAGACCATTTTACAATTTGGGCCCAAGTTAGAAGCAGAGCCTAAGGTGTAAATTATCGATAGTCCATATCTCGGAAACTATAAGAGATAATGCAATTTGGCAACCGGCAATGTAATTAGCATGCCGAATATTACTTGGAATGTGAATTGGAACGAAATCGCCAATAGATAAGACCATTTTACAATTTGGGCCCAAGTTAGAAGCAGAGCCTAAGGTGTAAATTATCGATAGTCCATATCTCGGAAACTATAAGAGATAATGCAATTTGGCAACCGGCAATGTAATTAGCATGCCGAATATTACTTGGAATGTGAATTGGAACGAAATCGCCAATAGATAAGACCATTTTACAATTTGGGCCCAAGTTAGAAGCAGAACCTAAGGTGTAAATTATCGATAGTCCATATCTCGGAAACTATAAGAGATAATGCAATTTGGCAACCGGCAATGTAATTAGCATGCCGAATATTACTTGGAATGTGAATTGGAACGAAATCGCCAATAGATAAGACCATTTTACAATTTGGGCCCAAATTAGAAGCAGAGCCTAAGGTGTAAATTATTGATAGTCCTTATCTCGGAAACTATAAGAGATAATGCAATTTCGCAACTGGCAATGTAATTAGCATGCCGAATATCACTTGGAATGTGAATTGGGACGAAATCGCCAATAGATAAGACCATTTTACAATTTGGGCCCAAGTTAGAAGCAGAGCATAAGATGTAAATTATCGATAGTCCATATCTCGGAAACTATAAGAGATAATGCAATTTGGCAACCGGCAATATAATTAGCATGCCGAATATTACTTGGAATGTGAATTGGAACGAAATCGCCAATAGATAAGACCATTTTACAATTTGGGCCCAAGTTAGAAGCAGAGCCTAAGGTGTAAATTATCGATGGTCCATATCTCGGAAACTATAAGAGATAATGCAATTTGGCAACCGGCAATGTAATTAGCATGCCGAATATTACTTGGAATGTGAATTGGAACGAAATCGCCAATAGATAAGACCATTTAACAATTTGGGCCCAAGTTAGAAGCAGAGCCTAAGGTGTAAATTATCGATAGTCCATATCTCGGAAACTATAAGAGATAATGCAATTTCGCAACCGGCAATGTAATTAGCATGCCGAATATTACTTGGAGTGTGAATTGGAACGAAATCGCCAATAGATAAGACCATTTTACAATTTGGGCCCAAGTTAGAAGCAGAGCCTAAGGTGTAAATTATCGATAGTCCATATCTCGGAAACTATAAGAGATAATGCAATTTGGCAACCGGCAATGTAATTAGCATGCCGAATATTACTTGGAATGTGAATTGGAACGAAATCGCCAATAGATAAGACCATTTTACAATTTGGGCCCAAGTTAGAAGCAGAGCCTAAGGTGTAAATTATCGATAGTCCATATCTCGGAAACTATAAGAGATAATGCAATTTGGCAACCGGCAATGTAATTAGCATGCCGAATATTACTTGGAACGTGAATTGGAACGAAATCGCCAATAGATAAGACCATTTTACAATTTGGGCCCAAGTTAGAAGCAGAGCCTAAGGTGTAAATTATCGATAGTCCATATCTCGGAAACTATAAGAGATAATGCAATTTGGCAACCGGCAATGTAATTAGCATGCCGAATATTACTTGGAATGTGAATTGGAACGAAATCGCCAATAGATAAGACCATTTTACAATTTGGGCCCAAGTTAGAAGCAGAACCTAAGGTGTAAATTATCGATAGTCCATATCTCGGAAACTATAAGAGATAATGCAATTTGGCAACCGGCAATGTAATTAGCATGCCGAATATTACTTGGAATGTGAATTGGAACGAAATCGCCAATAGATAAGACCATTTTACAATTTGGGCCCAAGTTATAAGCAGAGCCTATGGTGTAAATTATCGATAGTCCATATCTCGGAAACTATAAGAGATAATGCAATTTGGCAACCGGCAATGTAATTAGCATGCCGAATATTACTTGGAATGTGAATTGGAACGAAATCGCCAATAGATAAGACCATTTTACAATTTGGGCCCAAGTTAGAAGCAGAGCCTAAGGTGTAAATTATCGATAGTCCATATCTCGGAAACTATAAAAGTTAATGCAATTTGGCAACCGGCAATGTAATTAGCATGCCGAATATTACTTGGAATGTGAATTGGAACGAAATCGCCAATAGATAAGACCATTTTACAATTTGGGCCCAAGTTAGAAGCAGAGCCTAAGGTGTAAATTATCGATAGTCCATATCTCGGAAACTATAAGAGATAATGCAATTTGGCAACCGGCAATGTAATTAGCATGCCGAATATTACTTGGAATGTGAATTGGAACGAAATCGCCAATAGATAAGACCATTTTACAATTTGGGCCCAAGTTAGAAGCAGAGCCTAAGGTGTAAATTATCGATAGTCCATATCTCTGAAACTATAAGAGATAATGCAATTTCGCAAACGGCAATGTAATTAGCATGCCGAATATTACTTGGAATGTGAATTGGGACGAAATCGCCAATAGAGAAGACCATTTTACAATTTGGGCCCAAGTTAGAAGCAGAGCCTAAGGTGTAAATTATCGATAGTCCATATCTCGGAAACTATAATAGATAATGCAATTTGGCAACCGGCAATGTAATTAGCATGCCTAATATTACTTGGAATGTGAATTGGAACGAAATCGCCAATAGATAAGACCATTTTACAATTTGGGCCCAAGTTAGAAGCAGAGCCTAAGGTGTAAATTATCGATAGTCCATATCTCGGAAACTATAAGAGATAATGCAATTTGGCAACCGGCAATGTAATTAGCATGCCGAATATTACTTGGAATGTGAATTGGAACGAAATCGCCAATAGATAAGACCATTTTACAATTTGGGCCCAAGTTAGAAGCAGAGCCTAAGGTGTAAATTATCGATAGTCCATATCTCGGAAACTATAAGAGATAATGCAATTTGGCAACCGGCAATGTAATTAGCATGCCGAATATTACTTGGAATGTGAATTGGAACGAAATCGCCAATAGATAAGACCATTTTACAATTTGGGCCCAAGTTAGAAGCAGAGCCTAAGGTGTAAATTATCGATAGTCCATATCTCGGAAACTATAAGAGATAATGCAATTTGGCAACCGGCAATGTAATTAGCATGCCGAATATTACTTGGAATGTGAATTGGAACGAAATCGCCAATAGATAAGACCATTTTACAATTTGGGCCCAAGTTAGAAGCAGAGCCTAAGGTGTAAATTATCGATAGTCCATATCTCGGAAACTATAAGAGATAATGCAATTTGGCAACCGGCAATGTAATTAGCATGCCGAATATTACTTGGAATGTGAATTGGAACGAAATCGCCAATAGATAAGACCATTTTACAATTTGGGCCCAAGTTAGAAGCAGAGCCTAAGGTGTAAATTATCGATAGTCCATATCTCGGAAACTATAAGAGATAATGCAATTTGGCAACCGGCAATGTAATTAGCATGCCGAATATTACTTGGAATGTGAATTGGAACGAAATCGCCAATAGATAAGACCATTTTACAATTTGGGCCCAAGTTAGAAGCAGAGCCTAAGGTGTAAATTATTGGTAGTCCATATCTCGGAAACTATAAGAGATAATGCAATTTCGCAACCGGCAATGTAATTAGCATGCCGAATATCACTTGGAATGTGAATTGGGACGAAATCGCCAATAGATAAGACCATTTTACAATTTGGGCCCAAGTTAGAAGCAGAGCCTAAGGTGTAAATTATCGATAGTCCATATCTCGGAAACTATAAGAGATAATGCAATTTCGCAACCGGCAATGTAATTAGCATGCCGAATATCACTTGGAATGTGAATTGGGACGAAATCGCCAATAGATAAGACCATTTTACAATTTGGGCCCAAGTTAGAAGCAGAGCCTAAGGTGTAAATTATCGATAGTCCATATCTCGGAAACTATAAGAGATAATGCAATTTGGCAACCGGCAATGTAATTAGCATGCCGAATATTACTTGGAATGTGAATTGGAACGAAATCGCCAATAGATAAGACCATTTTACAATTTGGGCCCAAGTTAGAAGCAGAGCCTAAGGTGTAAATTATCGATAGTCCATATCTCGGAAACTATAAGAGATAATGCAATTTGGCAACCGGCAATGTAATTAGCATGCCGAATATTACTTGGAATGTGAATTGGAACGAAATCGCCAATAGGTAAGGCCATTTTACAATTTGGGCCCAAGTTAGAAGCAGAGTCTAAGGTGTAAATTATCGATAGTCCATATCTCGGAAACTATAAGAGATAATTCAATTTGGCAACCGGCAATGTAATTAGCATGCCGAATATTACTTGGAATGTGAATTGGAACGAAATCGCCAATAGATAAGACCATTTTACAATTTGGGCCCAAGTTAGAAGCAGAGCCTAAGGTGTAAATTATCGATAGTCCATATCTCGGAAACTATAAGAGATAATGCAATTTGGCAACCGGCAATGTAATTAGCATGACGAATATTACTTGGAATGTGAATTGGAACGAAATCGCCAATAGATAAGACCATTTTACAATTTGGGCCCAAGTTAGAAGCAGAGCCTAAGGTGTAAATTATTGATAGTCCATATCTCGGAAACTATAAGAGATAATGCAATTTGGCAACCGGCAATGTAATTAGCATAACGAATATTACTTGGAATGTGAATTGGAACGAAATCGCCAATAGATAAGACCATTTTACAATTTGGGCCCAAGTTAGAAGCAGAGCCTAAGGTGTAAATTATCGATAGTCCATATCTCGGAAACTATAAGAGATAATGCAATTTGGCAACCGGCAATATAATTAGCATGCCGAATATAACTTGGAATGTGAATTGGAACGAAATCGCCAATAGATAAGACCATTTTACAATTTGGGCCCAAGTTAGAAGCAGAGCCTAAGGTGTAAATTATTGATAGTCCATATCTCGGAAACTATAAGAGATAATGCAATTTCGCAACCGGCAGTGTAATTAGCATGCCGAATATCACTTGGAATGTGAATTGTTACGAAATCGCCAATAGATAAGACCATTTTACAATTTGGGCCCAAGTTAGAAGCAGAGCCCAAGGTGTAAATTATTGATAGTCCATATCTCGGAAACTATAAGAGATAATGCAATTTGGCAACCGGCAATGTAATTAGCATGCCGAATATTACTTGGAATGTGAATTGGAACGAAATCGCCAATAGATAAGACCATTTTACAATTTGGGCCCAAGTTAGAAGCAGAGCCTAAGGTGTAAATTATCGATAGTCCATATCTCGGAAACTATAAGATATAATGCAATTTGGCAACCGGCAATGTAATTAGCATGCCGAATATTACTTGGAATGTGAATTGGAACGAAATCGCCAATAGATAAGACCATTTTACAATTTGGGCCCAAGTTAGAAGCAGAGCCTAAGGTGTAAATTATTGATAGTCCATATCTCGGAAACTATAAGAGATAATGGAATTTCGCAACCGGCAATGTAATTAGCATGCCGAATATCACTTGGAATGTGAATTGGGACGAAATCGCCAATAGATAAGACCATTTTACAATTTGGGCCCAAGTTAGAAGCAGAGCCTAAGGTGTAAATTATCGATAGTCCATATCTCGGAAACTATAAGAGATAATGCAATTTGGCAACCGGCAATGTAATTAGCATGCCGAATATTACTTGGAATGTGAATTGGAACGAAATCGATAATAGATAAGACCATTTTACAATTTGGGCCCAAGTTAGAAGCAGAGCCTAAAGTGTAAATTATCGATAGTCCATATCTCGGAAACTATAAGAGATAATGCAATTTGGCAACCGGCAATGTAATTAGCATGCCGAATATTACTTGGAATGTGAATTGGAACGAAATCGCCAATAGATAAGACCATTTTACAATTTGGGCCCAAGTTAGAAGCAGAGCCTAAGGTGTAAATTATCGATAGTCCATATCTCGGAAACTATAAGAGATAATGCAATTTGGCAACCGGCAATGTAATTAGCATGCCGAATATTACTTGGAATGTGAATTGGAACGAAATCGCCAATAGATAAGACCATTTTACAATTTGGGCCCAAGTTATAAGCAGAGCCTATGGTGTAAATTATCGATAGTCCATATCTCGGAAACTATAAGAGATAATGCAATTTGGCAACCGGCAATGTAATTAGCATGCCGAATATTACTTGGAATGTGAATTGGAACGAAATCGCCAATAGATAAGACCATTTTACAATTTGGGCCCAAGTTAGAAGCAGAGCCTAAGGTGTAAATTATCGATAGTCCATATCTCGGAAACTATAAAAGTTAATGCAATTTGGCAACCGGCAATGTAATTAGCATGCCGAATATTACTTGGAATGTGAATTGGAACGAAATCGCCAATAGATAAGACCATTTTACAATTTGGGCCCAAGTTAGAAGCAGAGCCTAAGGTGTAAATTATCGATAGTCCATATCTCGGAAACTATAAGAGATAATGCAATTTGGCAACCGGCAATGTAATTAGCATGCCGAATATTACTTGGAATGTGAATTGGAACGAAATCGCCAATAGATAAGACCATTTTACAATTTGGGCCCAAGTTAGAAGCAGAGCCTAAGGTGTAAATTATCGATAGTCCATATCTCGGAAACTATAATAGATAATGCAATTTGGCAACCGGCAATGTAATTAGCATGCCGAATATTACTTGGAATGTGAATTGGAACGAAATCGCCAATAGATAAGACCATTTTACAATTTGGGCCCAAGTTAGAAGCAGAGCCTAAGGTGTAAATTATCGATAGTCCATATCTCGGAAACTATAAGAGATAATGCAATTTGGCAACCGGCAATGTAATTAGCATGCCGAATATTACTTGGAATGTGAATTGGAACGAAATCGCCAATAGATAAGACCATTTTACAATTTGGGCCCAAGTTAGAAGCAGAGCCTAAGGTGTAAATTATCGATAGTCCATATCTCGGAAACTATAAGAGATAATGCAATTTGGCAACCGGCAATGTAATTAGCATGCCGAATATTACTTGGAATGTGAATTGGAACGAAATCGCCAATAGATAAGACCATTTTACAATTTGGGCCCAAGTTAGAAGCAGAGCCTAAGGTGTAAATTATCGATAGTCCATATCTCGGAAACTATAAGAGATAATGCAATTTGGCAACCGGCAATGTAATTAGCATGCCGAATATTACTTGGAATGTGAATTGGAACGAAATCGCCAATAGATAAGACCATTTTACAATTTGGGCCCAAGTTAGAAGCAGAGCCTAAGGTGTAAATTATCGATAGTCCATATCTCGGAAACTATAAGAGATAATGCAATTTGGCAACCGGCAATGTAATTAGCATGCCGAATATTACTTGGAATGTGAATTGGAACGAAATCGCCAATAGATAAGACCATTTTACAATTTGGGCCCAAGTTAGAAGCAGAGCCTAAGGTGTAAATTATCGATAGTCCATATCTCGGAAACTATAAGAGATAATGCAATTTGGCAACCGGCAATGTAATTAGCATGCCGAATATTACTTGGAATGTGAATTGGAACGAAATCGCCAATAGATAAGACCATTTTACAATTTGGGCCCAAGTTAGAAGCAGAGCCTAAGGTGTAAATTATTGGTAGTCCATATCTCGGAAACTATAAGAGATAATGCAATTTCGCAACCGGCAATGTAATTAGCATGCCGAATATCACTTGGAATGTGAATTGGGACGAAATCGCCAATAGATAAGACCATTTTACAATTTGGGCCCAAGTTAGAAGCAGAGCCTAAGGTGTAAATTATCGATAGTCCATATCTCGGAAACTATAAGAGATAATGCAATTTCGCAACCGGCAATGTAATTAGCATGCCGAATATCACTTGGAATGTGAATTGGGACGAAATCGCCAATAGATAAGACCATTTTACAATTTGGGCCCAAGTTAGAAGCAGAGCCTAAGGTGTAAATTATCGATAGTCCATATCTCGGAAACTATAAGAGATAATGCAATTTGGCAACCGGCAATGTAATTAGCATGCCGAATATTACTTGGAATGTGAATTGGAACGAAATCGCCAATAGATAAGACCATTTTACAATTTGGGCCCAAGTTAGAAGCAGAGCCTAAGGTGTAAATTATCGATAGTCCATATCTCGGAAACTATAAGAGATAATGCAATTTGGCAACCGGCAATGTAATTAGCATGCCGAATATTACTTGGAATGTGAATTGGAACGAAATCGCCAATAGGTAAGGCCATTTTACAATTTGGGCCCAAGTTAGAAGCAGAGTCTAAGGTGTAAATTATCGATAGTCCATATCTCGGAAACTATAAGAGATAATTCAATTTGGCAACCGGCAATGTAATTAGCATAACGAATATTACTTGGAATGTGAATTGGAACGAAATCGCCAATAGATAAGACCATTTTACAATTTGGGCCCAAGTTAGAAGCAGAGCCTAAGGTGTAAATTATCGATAGTCCATATCTCGGAAACTATAAGAGATAATGCAATTTGGCAACCGGCAATATAATTAGCATGCCGAATATAACTTGGAATGTGAATTGGAACGAAATCGCCAATAGATAAGACCATTTTACAATTTGGGCCCAAGTTAGAAGCAGAGCCTAAGGCGTAAATTATTGATAGTCCATATCTCGGAAACTATAAGAGATAATGCAATTTCGCAACCGGCAGTGTAATTAGCATGCCGAATATCACTTGGAATGTGAATTGTTACGAAATCGCCAATAGATAAGACCATTTTACAATTTGGGCTCAAGTTAGAAGCAGAGCCTAAGGTGTAAATTATCGATAGTCCATATCTCGGAAACTATAAGAGATAATGCAATTTGGCAACCGGCAATGTAATTAGCATGCCGAATATTACTTGGAATGTGAATTGGAACGAAATCGCCAATAGATAAGACCATTTTACAATTTGGGCCCAAGTTAGAAGCAGAGCCTAAGGTGTAAATTATCGATAGTCCATATCTCGGAAACTATAAGAGATAATGCAATTTCGCAACCGGCAATGTAATTAGCATGCCGAATATTACTTGGAGTGTGAATTGGAACGAAATCGCCAATAGATAAGACCATTTTACAATTTGGGCCCAAGTTAGAAGCAGAGCCTAAGGTGTAAATTATCGATAGTCCATATCTCGGAAACTATAAGAGATAATGCAATTTGGCAACCGGCAATGTAATTAGCATGCCGAATATTACTTGGAATGTGAATTGGAACGAAATCGCCAATAGATAAGACCATTTTACAATTTGGGCCCAAGTTAGAAGCAGAGCCTAAGGTGTAAATTATTGATAGTCCATATCTCGGAAACTATAAGAGATAATGCAATTTCGCAACCGGCAATGTAATTAGCATGCCGAATATCACTTGGAATGTGAATTGGGACGAAATCGCCAATAGATAAGACCATTTTACAATTTGGGCCCAAGTTAGAAGCAGAGCCTAAGGTGTAAATTATCGATAGTCCATATCTCGGAAACTATAAGAGATAATGCAATTTGGCAACCGGCAATGTAATTAGCATGCCGAATATTACTTGGAATGTGAATTGGAACGAAATCGCCAATAGATAAGACCATTTCACAATTTGGGCCCAAGTTAGCAGCAGAGCCTAAAGTGTAAATTATCGATAGTCCATATCTCGGAAACTATAAGAGATAATGCAATTTGGCAACCGGCAATGTAATTAGCATGCCGAATATTACTTGGAATCTGAATTGGAACGAAATCGCCAATAGATAAGACCATTTTACAATTTGGGCCCAAGTTAGAAGCAGAGCCTAAGGTGTAAATTATCGATAGTCCATATCTCGGAAACTATAAGAGATAATGCAATTTGGCAACCGGCAATGTAATTAGCATGCCGAATATTACTTGGAATGTGAATTGGAACGAAATCGCCAATAGATAAGACCATTTTACAATTTGAGCCCAAGTTATAAGCAGAGCCTATGGTGTAAATTATCGATAGTCCATATCTCGGAAACTATAAGAGATAATGCAATTTGGCAACCGGCAATGTAATTAGCATGCCGAATATTACTTGGAATGTGAATTGGAACGAAATCGCCAATAGATAAGACCATTTTACAATTTGGGCCCAAGTTAGAAGCAGAGCCTAAGGTGTAAATTATCGATAGTCCATATCTCGGAATCTATAAGAGTTAATGCAATTTGGCAACCGGCAATGTAATTAGCATGCCGAATATTACTTGGAATGTGAATTGGAACGAAATCGCCAATAGATAAGACCATTTTACAATTTGGGCCCAAGTTAGAAGCAGAGCCTAAGGTGTAAATTATCGATAGTCCATATCTCGGAAAATATAAGAGATAATGCAATTTGGCAAATGGCAATGTAATTAGCATGCCGAATATTACTTGAAATGTGAACGGGAACGAAATCGCCAATAGATAAGACCATTTTACAATTTGGGCCCAAGTTAGAAGCAGAGCCTAAGGTGTAAATTATCGATAGTCCATATCTCGGAAACTATAAGAGATAATGCAATTTGCCAACCGGCAATGTAATTAGCATGCCGAATATTACTTGGAATGTGAATTGGAACGAAATCGCCAATAGATAAGACCATTTTACAATTTGGGCCCAAGTTAGAAGCAGAGCCTAAGGTGTAAATTATCGATAGTCCATATCTCGGAAACTATAAAAGTTAATGCAATTTGGCAACCGGCAATGTAATTAGCATGCCGAATATTACTTGGAATGTGAATTGGAACGAAATCGCCAATAGATAAGACCATTTTACAATTTGGGCCCAAGTTAGAAGCAGAGCCTAAGGTGTAAATTATCGATAGTCCATATCTCGGAAACTATAAGAGATAATGCAATTTGGCAACCGGCAATGTAATTAGCATGCCGAATATTACTTGGAATGTGAATTGGAACGAAATCGCCAATAGATAAGACCATTTTACAATTTGGGCCCAAGTTAGAAGCAGAGCCTAAGGTGTAAATTAGCGATAGTCCATATCTCTGAAACTATAAGAGATAATGCAATTTCGCAAACGGCAATGTAATTAGCATGCCGAATATTACTTGGAATGTGAATTGGGACGAAATCGCCAATAGAGAAGACCATTTTACAATTTGGGCCCAAGTTAGAAGCAGAGCCTAAGGTGTAAATAATCGATAGTCCATATCTCGGAAACTATAAAAGTTAATGCAATTTGGCAACCGGCAATGTAATTAGCATGCCGAATATTACTTGGAATGTGAATTGGAACGAAATCGCCAATAGATAAGACCATTTTACAATTTGGGCCCAAGTTAGAAGCAGAGCCTAAGGTGTAAATTATCGATAGTCCATATCTCGGAAACTATAAGAGATAATGCAATTTGGCAACCGGCAATGTAATTAGCATGCCGAATATTACTTGGAATGTGAATTGGAACGAAATCGCCAATAGATAAGACCATTTTACAATTTGGGCCCAAGTTAGAAGCAGAGCCTAAGGTGTAAATTAGCGATAGTCCATATCTCTGAAACTATAAGAGATAATGCAATTTCGCAAACGGCAATGTTATTAGCATGCCGAATATTACTTGGAATGTGAATTGGGACGAAATCGCCAATAGAGAAGACCATTTTACAATTTGGGCCCAAGTTAGAAGCAGAGCCTAAGGTGTAAATTATCGATAGTCCATATCTCGGAAACTATAATAGATAATGCAATTTGGCAACCGGCAATGTAATTAGCATGCCGAATATTACTTGGAATGTGAATTGGAACGAAATCGCCAATAGATAAGACCATTTTACAATTTGGGCCCAAGTTAGAAGCAGAGCCTAAGGTGTAAATTATCGATAGTCCATATCTCGGAAACTATAAGAGATAATGCAATTTGGCAACCGGCAATGTAATTAGCATGCCGAATATTACTTGGAATGTGAATTGGAACGAAATCGCCAATAGATAAGACCATTTTACAATTTGGGCCCAAGTTAGAAGCAGAGCCTATGGTGTAAATTATCGATAGTCCATATCTCGGAAACTATAAGAGATAATGCAATTTGGCAACCGGCAATGTAATTAGCATGCCGAATATTACTTGGAATGTGAATTGGAACGAAATCGCCAATAGATAAGACCATTTTACAATTTGGGCCCAAGTTAGAAGCAGAGCCTAAGGTGTAAATTATCGATAGTCCATATCTCGGAAACTATAAGAGATAATGCAATTTGGCAACCGGCAATGTAATTAGCATGCCGAATATTACTTGGAATGTGAATTGGAACGAAATCGCCAATAGATAAGACCATTTTACAATTTGGGCCCAAGTTAGAAGCAGAGCCTAAGGTGTAAATTATCGATATTCCATATCTCGGAAACTATAAGAGATAATGCAATTTGGCAACCGGCAATGTAATTAGCATGCCGAATATTACTTGGAATGTGAATTGGAACGAAATCGCCAATAGATAAGGCCATTTTACAATTTGGGCACAAGTTAGAAGCAGAGCCTAAGGTGTAAATTATCGATAGTCCATATCTCGGAAACTATAAGAGATAATTCAATTTGGCAACCGGCAATGTAATTAGCATGCCGAATATTACTTGGAATGTGAATTGGAACGAAATCGCCAATAGATAAGACCATTTTACAATTTGGGCCCAAGTTAGAAGCAGAGCCTAAGGTGTAAATTATCGATAGTCCATATCTCGGAAACTATAAGAGATAATGCAATTTGGCAACCGGCAATGTAATTAGCATGCCGAATACTACTTGGAATGTGAATTGGAACGAAATCGCCAATAGATAAGACCATTTTACAATTTGGGCCCAAGTTAGAAGCAGAGCCTATGATGTAAATTATCGATAGTCCATATCTCGGAAACTATAAGAGATAATGCAATTTGGCAACCTGCAATGTAATTAGCATGCCGAATATTACTTGGAATGTGAATTGGAACGAAATCGCCAATAGATAAGACCATTTTACAATTTGGGCCCAAGTTAGAAGCAGAGCCTAAGGTGTAAATTATCGATAGTCCATATCTCGGAAACTATAAGAGTTAATGCAATTTGGCAACCGGCAATGTAATTAGCATGCCGAATATTACTTGGAATGTGAATTGGAACGAAATCGCCAATAGATAAGACCATTTTACAATTTGGGCCCAAGTTAGAAGCAGAGCCTAAGGTGTAAATTATCGATAGTCCATATCTCGGAAACTATAAGAGATAATGCAATTTGGCAACCGGCAATGTAATTAGCATGCCGAATATTACTTGGAATGTGAATTGGAACGAAATCGCCAATAGATAAGACCATTTTACAATTTGGGCCCAAGTTAGAAGCAGAGCCTAAGGTGTAAATTATCGATAGTCCATATCTCGGAAACTATAAGAGATAATTCAATTTGGCAACCGGCAATGTAATTAGCATGCCGAATATTACTTGGAATGTGAATTGGAACGAAATCGCCAATAGATAAGACCATTTTACAATTTGGGCCCAAGTTAGAAGCAGAGCCTAAGGTGTAAATTATCGATAGTCCATATCTCGAAAACTATAAGAGATAATGCAATTTGGCAACCGGCAATGTAATTAGCATGCCGAATATTACTTGGAATGTGAATTGGAACGAAATCGCCAATAGATAAGACCATTTTACAATTTGGGCCCAAGTTAGAAGCAGAGCCTAAGGTGTAAATTATCGATAGTCCATATCTCGGAAACTATAAGAGATAATGCAATTTGGCAACCGGCAATGTAATTAGCATGCCGAATACTACTTGGAATGTGAATTGGAACGAAATCGCCAATAGATAAGACCATTTTACAATTTGGGCCCAAGTTAGAAGCAGAGCCTATGGTGTAAATTATCGATAGTCCATATCTCGGAAACTATAAGAGATAATGCAATTTGGCAACCTGCAATGTAATTAGCATGCCGAATATTACTTGGAATGTGAATTGGAACGAAATCGCCAATAGATAAGACCATTTTCAATTTGGGCCCAAGTTAGAAGCAGAGCCTAAGGTGTAAATTATCGATAGTCCATATCTCGGAAACTATAAGAGTTAATGCAATTTGGCAACCGGCAATGTAATTAGCATGCCGAATATTACTTGGAATGTGAATTGGAACGAAATCGCCAATAGATAAGACCATTTTACAATTTGGGCCCAAGTTAGAAGCAGAGCCTAAGGTGTAAATTATCGATAGTCCATATCTCTGAAACTATAAGAGATAATGCAATTTCGCAAACGGCAATGTAATTAGCATGCCGAATATTACTTGGAATGTGAATTGGGACGAAATCGTCATTAGAGAAGACCATTTTACAATTTGGGCCCAAGTTAGAAGCAGAGCCTAAGGTGTAAATTATCGATAGTCCATATCTCGGAAACTATAAGAGATAATGCAATTTGGCATCCGGCAATGTAATTAGCATGCCGAATATTACTTGGAATGTGAATTGGAACGAAATCGCCAATAGATAGGACCATTTTACAATTTGGGCCCAAGTTAGAAGCAGAGCCTAAGGTGTAAATTATCGATAGTCCATATCTCGGAAACTATAAGAGATAATGCAATTTCGCAACCGGCAATGTAATTAGCATGCCGAATATTACTTGGAGTGTGAATTGGAACGAAATCGCCAATAGATAAGACCATTTTACAATTTGGGCCCAAGTTAGAAGCAGAGCCTAAGGTGTAAATTATCGATAGTCCATATCTCGGAAACTATAAGAGATAATGCAATTTGGCAACCGGCAATGTAATTAGCATGCCGAATATTACTTGGAATGTGAATTGGAACGAAATCGCCAATAGATAAGACCATTTTACAATTTGGGCCCAAGTTAGAAGCAGAGCCTAAGGTGTAAATTATCGATAGTCCATATCTCGGAAACTATAAGAGATAATGCAATTTGGCAACCGGCAATGTAATTAGCATGCCGAATATTACTTGGAATGTGAATTGGAACGAAATCGCCAATAGATAAGACCATTTTACAATTTGGGCCCAAGTTAGAAGCAGAACCTAAGGTGTAAATTATCGATAGTCCATATCTCGGAAACTATAAGAGATAATGCAATTTGGCAACCGGCAATGTAATTAGCATGCCGAATATTACTTGGAATGTGAATTGGAACGAAATCGCCAATAGATAAGACCATTTTACAATTTGGGCCCAAATTAGAAGCAGAGCCTAAGGTGTAAATTATTGATAGTCCTTATCTCGGAAACTATAAGAGATAATGCAATTTCGCAACTGGCAATGTAATTAGCATGCCGAATATCACTTGGAATGTGAATTGGGACGAAATCGCCAATAGATAAGACCATTTTACAATTTGGGCCCAAGTTAGAAGCAGAGCATAAGATGTAAATTATCGATAGTCCATATCTCGGAAACTATAAGAGATAATGCAATTTGGCAACCGGCAATATAATTAGCATGCCGAATATTACTTGGAATGTGAATTGGAACGAAATCGCCAATAGATAAGACCATTTTACAATTTGGGCCCAAGTTAGAAGCAGAGCCTAAGGTGTAAATTATCGATGGTCCATATCTCGGAAACTATAAGAGATAATGCAATTTGGCAACCGGCAATGTAATTAGCATGCCGAATATTACTTGGAATGTGAATTGGAACGAAATCGCCAATAGATAAGGCCATTTTACAATTTGGGCCCAAGTTAGAAGTAGAGCCTAAGGTGTAAATTATCGATAGTCCATATCTCGGAAACTATAAGAGATAATGCAATTTCGCAACCGGCAATGTAATTAGCATGCCGAATATTACTTGGAGTGTGAATTGGAACGAAATCGCCAATAGATAAGACCATTTTACAATTTGGGCCCAAGTTAGAAGCAGAGCCTAAGGTGTAAATTATCGATAGTCCATATCTCGGAAACTATAAGAGATAATGCAATTTGGCAACCGGCAATGTAATTAGCATGCCGAATATTACTTGGAATGTGAATTGGAACGAAATCGCCAATAGATAAGACCATTTTACAATTTGGGCCCAAGTTAGAAGCAGAGCCTAAGGTGTAAATTATCGATAGTCCATATCTCGGAAACTATAAGAGATAATGCAATTTGGCAACCGGCAATGTAATTAGCATGCCGAATATTACTTGGAATGTGAATTGGAACGAAATCGCCAATAGATAAGGCCATTTTACAATTTGGGCCCAAGTTAGAAGCAGAGCCTAAGGTGTAAATTATTGATAGTCCATATCTCGGAAACTATAAGAGATAATGCAATTTCGCAACCGGCAATGTAATTAGCATGCCGAATATCACTTGGAATGTGAATTGGGACGAAATCGCCAATAGATAAGACCATTTTACAATTTGGGCTCAAGTTAGAAGCAGAGCCTAAGGTGTAAATTATCGATAGTCCATATCTCGGAAACTATAAGAGATAATGCAATTTGGCAACCGGCAATGTAATTAGCATGCCGAATATTACTTGGAATGTGAATTGGAACGAAATCGCCAATAGATAAGACCATTTTACAATTTGGGCCCAAGTTAGAAGCAGAGCCTAAGGTGTAAATTATCGATAGTCCATATCTCGGAAACTATAAGAGATAATGCAATTTGGCAACCGGCAATATAATTAGCATGCCGAATATTACTTGGAATGTGAATTGGAACGAAATCGCCAATAGATAAGACCATTTTACAATTTGGGCCCAAGTTAGAAGCAGAGCCTAAGGTGTAAATTATCGATAGTCCATATCTCGGAAACTATAAGAGATAATGCAATTTCGCAACCGGCAATGTAATTAGCATGCCGAATATTACTTGGAGTGTGAATTGGAACGAAATCGCCAATAGATAAGACCATTTTACAATTTGGGCCCAAGTTAGAAGCAGAGCATAAGGTGTACATTATCGATAGTCCATATCTCGGAAACTATAAGCGATAATGCAATTTGGCAACCGGCAATGTAATTAGCATGCCGAATATTACTTGGAATGTGAATTGGAACGAAATCGCCAATAGATAAGACCATTTTACAATTTGGGCCCAAGTTAGAAGCAGAGCCTAAGGTGTAAATTATCGATAGTCCATATCTCGGAAACTATAAGAGATAATGCAATTTGGCAACCGACAATGTAATTAGCATGCCGAATATTACTTGGAATGTGAATTGCAACTAAATCGCCAATAGATAAGACCATTTTACAATTTGGGCCCAAGTTAGAAGCAGAGCCTAAGGTGTAAATTATCGATAGTCCATATCTCGGAAACTATAAGAGATAATGCAATTTGGCAACCGGCAATGTAATTAGCATGCCGAATATTACTTGGAATGTGAATTGGAACGAAATCGCCAATAGATAAGACCATTTTACAATTTGGGCCCAAGTTAGAAGCAGAGCCTAAGGCGTAAATTATCGATAGTCCATATCTCGGAAACTATAAGAGATAATGCAATTTGGCAACCGGCAATGTAATTAGCATGCCGAATATTACTTGGAATGTGAATTGGAACGAAATCGCCAATAGATAAGACCATTTTACAATTTGGGCCCAAGTTAGAAGCAGAGCCTAAGGTGTAAATTATTGATAGTCCATATCTCGGAAACTATAAGAGATAATGCAATTTCGCAACCGGCAATATAATTAGCATGCCGAATATCACTTGGAATGTGAATTGGGACGAAATCGCCAATAGATAAGACCATTTTACAATTTGGGCCCAAGTTAGAAGCAGAGCCTAAGGTGTAAATTATCGATAGTCCATATCTCGGAAACTATAAGAGATAATGCAATTTGGCAACCGGCAATGTAATTAGCATGCCGAATATTACTTGGAATGTGAATTGGAACGAAATAGCCAATAGATAAGACCATTTTACAATTTGGGCCCAAGTTAGAAGCAGAGCCTAAGGTGTAAATTATCGATAGTCCATATCTCGGAAACCATAAGAGATAATGCAATTTGGCAACCGGCAATGTAATCAGCATGCCGAATATTACTTGGAATGTGAATTGGAACGAAATCGCCAATAGATAAGACCATTTTACAATTTGGGCCCAAGTTAGAAGCAGAGCCTAAGGTGTATATTATCGATAGTCCATATCTCGGAAACTATAAGAGATAATGCAATTTGGCAAGCGGCAATGTAATTAGCATGCCGAATATTACTTGGAATGTGAATTGGAACGAAATCGCCAATAGATAAGACCATTTTACAATTTGGGCCCAAGTTAGAAGCAGAGCCTAAGGTGTAAATTATCGATTGTCCATATCTCGGAAACTATAAGAGATAATGCAATTTGGCAACCGGCAATGTAATTAGCATGCCGAATATTACTTGGAATGTGAATTGGAACGAAATCGCCAATAGGTAAGACCATTTTACAATTTGGGCCCAAGTTAGAAGCAGAGCCTAAGGTGTAAATTATCGATAGTCCATATCTCGGAAACTATAAGAGATAATTCAATTTGGCAACCGGCAATGTAATTAGCATGCCGAATATTACTTGGAATGTGAATTGGAACGAAATCGCCAATAGATAAGGCCATTTTACAATTTGGGCCCAAGTTAGAAGCAGAGCCTAAGGTGTAAATTATTGATAGTCCATATCTCGGAAACTATAAGAGATAATGCAATTTCGCAACCGGCAATGTAATTAGCATGCCGAATATCACTTGGAATGTGAATTGGGACGAAATCGCCAATAGATAAGACCATTTTACAATTTGGGCTCAAGTTAGAAGCAGAGCCTAAGGTGTAAATTATCGATAGTCCATATCTCGGAAACTATAAGAGATAATGCAATTTGGCAACCGGCAATGTAATTAGCATGCCGAATATTACTTGGAATGTGAATTGGAACGAAATCGCCAATAGATAAGACCATTTTACAATTTGGGCCCAAGTTAGAAGCAGAGCCTAAGGTGTAAATTATCGATAGTCCATATCTCGGAAACTATAAGAGATAATGCAATTTGGCAACCGGCAATGTAATTAGCATGCCGAATATTACTTGGAATGTGAATTAGAACGAAATCGCCAATAGATAAGACCATTTTACAATTTGGGCCCAAGTTAGAAGCAGAGCCTAAGGTGTAAATTATCGATAGTCCATATCTCGGAAACTATAAGAGATAATGCAATTTGGCAACCGGCAATGTAATTAGCATGCCGAATATTACTTGGAATGTGAATTGGAACGAAATCGCCAATAGATAAGACCATTTTACAATTTGGGCCCAAGTTAGAAGCAGAGCCTAAGGTGTAAATTATCGATAGTCCATATCTCGGAAACTATAAGAGATAATGCAATTTGGCAACCGGCAATATAATTAGCATGCCGAATATTACTTGGAATGTGAATTGGAACGAAATCGCCAATAGATAAGACCATTTTACAATTTGGGCCCAAGTTAGAAGCAGAGCCTAAGGTGTAAATTATCGATAGTCCATATCTCGGAAACTATAAGAGATAATGCAATTTCGCAACCGGCAATGTAATTAGCATGCCGAATATTACTTGGAGTGTGAATTGGAACGAAATCGCCAATAGATAAGACCATTTTACAATTTGGGCCCAAGTTAGAAGCAGAGCATAAGGTGTACATTATCGATAGTCCATATCTCGGAAACTATAAGCGATAATGCAATTTGGCAACCGGCAATGTAATTAGCATGCCGAATATTACTTGGAATGTGAATTGGAACGAAATCGCCAATAGATAAGACCATTTTACAATTTGGGCCCAAGTTAGAAGCAGAGCCTAAGGTGTAAATTATCGATAGTCCATATCTCGGAAACTATAAGAGATAATGCAATTTGGCAACCGACAATGTAATTAGCATGCCGAATATTACTTGGAATGTGAATTGCAACTAAATCGCCAATAGATAAGACCATTTTACAATTTGGGCCCAAGTTAGAAGCAGAGCCTAAGGTGTAAATTATCGATAGTCCATATCTCGGAAACTATAAGAGATAATGCAATTTGGCAACCGGCAATGTAATTAGCATGCCGAATATTACTTGGAATGTGAATTGGAACGAAATCGCCAATAGATAAGACCATTTTACAATTTGGGCCCAAGTTAGAAGCAGAGCCTAAGGCGTAAATTATCGATAGTCCATATCTCGGAAACTATAAGAGATAATGCAATTTGGCAACCGGCAATGTAATTAGCATGCCGAATATTACTTGGAATGTGAATTGGAACGAAATCGCCAATAGATAAGACCATTTTACAATTTGGGCCCAAGTTAGAAGCAGAGCCTAAGGTGTAAATTATTGATAGTCCATATCTCGGAAACTATAAGAGATAATGCAATTTCGCAACCGGCAATATAATTAGCATGCCGAATATCACTTGGAATGTGAATTGGGACGAAATCGCCAATAGATAAGACCATTTTACAATTTGGGCCCAAGTTAGAAGCAGAGCCTAAGGTGTAAATTATCGATAGTCCATATCTCGGAAACTATAAGAGATAATGCAATTTGGCAACCGGCAATGTAATTAGCATGCCGAATATTACTTGGAATGTGAATTGGAACGAAATAGCCAATAGATAAGACCATTTTACAATTTGGGCCCAAGTTAGAAGCAGAGCCTAAGGTGTAAATTATCGATAGTCCATATCTCGGAAACCATAAGAGATAATGCAATTTGGCAACCGGCAATGTAATCAGCATGCCGAATATTACTTGGAATGTGAATTGGAACGAAATCGCCAATAGATAAGACCATTTTACAATTTGGGCCCAAGTTAGAAGCAGAGCCTAAGGTGTATATTATCGATAGTCCATATCTCGGAAACTATAAGAGATAATGCAATTTGGCAAGCGGCAATGTAATTAGCATGCCGAATATTACTTGGAATGTGAATTGGAACGAAATCGCCAATAGATAAGACCATTTTACAATTTGGGCCCAAGTTAGAAGCAGAGCCTAAGGTGTAAATTATCGATTGTCCATATCTCGGAAACTATAAGAGATAATGCAATTTGGCAACCGGCAATGTAATTAGCATGCCGAATATTACTTGGAATGTGAATTGGAACGAAATCGCCAATAGGTAAGACCATTTTACAATTTGGGCCCAAGTTAGAAGCAGAGCCTAAGGTGTAAATTATCGATAGTCCATATCTCGGAAACTATAAGAGATAATTCAATTTGGCAACCGGCAATGTAATTAGCATGCCGAATATTACTTGGAATGTGAATTGGAACGAAATCGCCAATAGATAAGGCCATTTTACAATTTGGGCCCAAGTTAGAAGCAGAGCCTAAGGTGTAAATTATTGATAGTCCATATCTCGGAAACTATAAGAGATAATGCAATTTCGCAACCGGCAATGTAATTAGCATGCCGAATATCACTTGGAATGTGAATTGGGACGAAATCGCCAATAGATAAGACCATTTTACAATTTGGGCTCAAGTTAGAAGCAGAGCCTAAGGTGTAAATTATCGATAGTCCATATCTCGGAAACTATAAGAGATAATGCAATTTGGCAACCGGCAATGTAATTAGCATGCCGAATATTACTTGGAATGTGAATTGGAACGAAATCGCCAATAGATAAGACCATTTTACAATTTGGGCCCAAGTTAGAAGCAGAGCCTAAGGTGTAAATTATCGATAGTCCATATCTCGGAAACTATAAGAGATAATGCAATTTGGCAACCGGCAATGTAATTAGCATGCCGAATATTACTTGGAATGTGAATTAGAACGAAATCGCCAATAGATAAGACCATTTTACAATTTGGGCCCAAGTTAGAAGCAGAGCCTAAGGTGTAAATTATCGATAGTCCATATCTCGGAAACTATAAGAGATAATGCAATTTCGCAACCGGCAATGTAATTAGCATGCCGAATATTACTTGGAGTGTGAATTGGAACGAAATCGCCAATAGATAAGACCATTTTACAATTTGGGCCCAAGTTAGAAGCAGAGCATAAGGTGTACATTATCGATAGTCCATATCTCGGAAACTATAAGAGATAATGCAATTTGGCAACCGGCAATGTAATTAGCATGCCGAATATTACTTGGAATGTGAATTGGAACGAAATCGCCAATAGATAAGACCATTTTACAATTTGGGCCCAAGTTAGAAGCAGAGCCTAAGGTGTAAATTATCGATAGTCCATATCTCGGAAACTATAAGAGATAATGCAATTTGGCAACCGACAATGTAATTAGCATGCCGAATATTACTTGGAATGTGAATTGCAACTAAATCGCCAATAGATAAGACCATTTTACAATTTGGGCCCAAGTTAGAAGCAGAGCCTAAGGTGTAAATTATCGATAGTCCATATCTCGGAAACTATAAGAGATAATGCAATTTGGCAACCGGCAATGTAATTAGCATGCCGAATATTACTTGGAATGTGAATTGGAACGAAATCGCCAATAGATAAGACCATTTTACAATTTGGGCCCAAGTTAGAAGCAGAGCCTAAGGTGTAAATTATCGATAGTCCATATCTCGGAAACTATAAGAGATAATGCAATTTGGCAACCGGCAATGTAATTAGCATGCCGAATATTACTTGGAATGTGAATTGGAACGAAATCGCCAATAGATAAGACCATTTTACAATTTGGGCCCAAGTTAGAAGCAGAGCCTAAGGTGTAAATTATCGATAGTCCATATCTCGGAAACTATAAGAGATAATGCAATTTGGCAACCGGCAATGTAATTAGCATGCCGAATATTACTTGGAATGTGAATTGGAACGAAATCGCCAATAGATAAGACCATTTTACAATTTGGGCCCAAGTTAGAAGCAGAGCCTAAGGTGTAAATTATTGATAGTCCATATCTCGGAAACTATAAGAGATAATGCAATTTCGCAACCGGCAATATAATTAGCATGCCGAATATCACTTGGAATGTGAATTGGGACGAAATCGCCAATAGATAAGACCATTTTACAATTTGGGCCCAAGTTAGAAGCAGAGCCTAAGGTGTAAATTATCGATAGTCCATATCTCGGAAACTATAAGAGATAATGCAATTTGGCAACCGGCAATGTAATTAGCATGCCGAATATTACTTGGAATGTGAATTGGAACGAAATAGCCAATAGATAAGACCATTTTACAATTTGGGCCCAAGTTAGAAGCAGAGCCTAAGGTGTAAATTATCGATAGTCCATATCTCGGAAACCATAAGAGATAATGCAATTTGGCAACCGGCAATGTAATTAGCATGCCGAATATTACTTGGAATGTGAATTGGAACGAAATCGCCAATAGATAAGACCATTTTACAATTTGGGCCCAAGTTAGAAGCAGAGCCTAAGGTGTATATTATCGATAGTCCATATCTCGGAAACTATAAGAGATAATGCAATTTGGCAAGCGGCAATGTAATTAGCATGCCGAATATTACTTGGAATGTGAATTGGAACGAAATCGCCAATAGATAAGACCATTTTACAATTTGGGCCCAAGTTAGAAGCAGAGCCTAAGGTGTAAATTATCGATTGTCCATATCTCGGAAACTATAAGAGATAATGCAATTTGGCAACCGGCAATGTAATTAGCATGCCGAATATTACTTGGAATGTGAATTGGAACGAAATCGCCAATAGGTAAGACCATTTTACAATTTGGGCCCAAGTTAGAAGCAGAGCCTAAGGTGTAAATTATCGATAGTCCATATCTCGGAAACTATAAGAGATAATTCAATTTGGCAACCGGCAATGTAATTAGCATGCCGAGTATTACTTGGAATGTGAATTGGAACGAAATCGCCAATAGATAAGACCATTTTACAATTTGGGCCCAAGTTAGAAGCAGAGCCTAAGGTGTAAATTATCGATAGTCCATATCTCGGAAACTATAAGAGATAATGCAATTTGGTAACCGGCAATGTAATTAGCATGCCGAATATTACTTGGAATGTGAATTGGAACGAAATCGCCAATAGATAAGACCATTTTACAATTTGGGTCCAAGTTAGAAGCAGAGCCTAAGGTGTAAATTATCGATAGTCCATATCTCGGAAACTATAAGAGATAATGCAATTTGGCAACCGGCAATGTAATTAGCATGCCGAATATTACTTGGAATGTGAATTGGAACGAAATCGCCAATAGATAAGACCATTTTACAATTTGGGCCCAAGTTAGAAGCAGAGCCTAAGGTGTAAATTATCGATAGTCCATATCTCGGAAACTATAAGAGATAATGCAATTTGGCAACCGGCAATGTAATTAGCATGCCGAATATTACTTGGAATGTGAATTGGAACGAAATCGCCAATAGATAAGACCATTTTACAATTTGGGCCCAAGTTAGAAGCAGAGCCTAAGGTGTAAATTATTGATAGTCCATATCTCGGAAACTATAAGAGATAATGCAATTTCGCAACCGGCAATGTAATTAGCATGCTGAATATCACTTGGAATGTGAATTGGGACGAAATCGCCAATAGATAAGACCATTTTACAATTTGGGCCCAAGTTAGAAGCAGAGCCTAAGGTGTAAATTATCGATAGTCCATATCTCGGAAACTATAAGAGATAATGCAATTTGGCAACCGGCAATGTAATTAGCATGCCGAATATTACTTGGAATGTGAATTGGAACGAAATCGCCAATAGATAAGACCATTTTACAATTTGGGCCCAAGTTAGAAGCCGAGCCTAAGGTGTAAATTATCGATAGTCCATATCTCGGAAACTATAAGAGATAATGCAATTTCGCAACCGGCAATGTAATTAGCATGCCGAATATCACTTGGAATGTGAATTGGGACGAAATCGCCAATAGATAAGACCATTTTACAATTTGGGCCCAAGTTAGAAGCAGAGCCTAAGGTGTAAATTATCGATAGTCCATATCTCGGAAACTATAAGAGATAATGCAATTTGTCAACCGGCAATGTAATTAGCATGCCGAATATTACTTGGAATGTGAATTGGAACGAAATCGTCAATAGATAAGACCATTTTACAATTTGGGCCCAAGTTAGAAGCAGAGCCTAAGGTGTAAATTATCGATAGTCCATATCTCGGAAACTATAAGAGATAATGCAATTTGGCAACCGGCAATGTAATTAGCATGCCGAATATTACTTGGAATGTGAATTGGAACGAAATCGCCAATAGATAAGACCATTTTACAATTTGGGCCCAAGTTAGAAGCAGAGCCTAAGGTGTAAATTATCGATAGTCCATATCTCGGAAACTATAAGAGATAATGCAATTTCGCAACCGGCAATGTAATTAGCATGCCGAATATTACTTGGAGTGTGAATTGGAACGAAATCGCCAATAGATAAGACCATTTTACAATTTGGGCCCAAGTTAGAAGCAGAGCCTAAGGTGTAAATTATCGATAGTCCATATCTCGGAAACTATAAGAGAAAATGCAATTTGGCAACCGGCAATGTAATTAGCATGCCGAATATTACTTGAAATGTGAATTGGAACGAAATCGCCAATAGATAAGACCATTTTACAATTTGGCCCAAGTTAGAAGCAGAGCCTAAGGTGTAAATTATCGATAGTCCATATCTCGGAAACTATAAGAGATAATGCAATTTGGCAACCGGCAATGTAATTAGCATGCCGAATATTACTTGGAATGTGAATTGGAACGAAATCGCCAATAGATAAGACCATTTTACAATTTGGGCCCAATTTAGAAGCAGAGCCTAAGGTGTAAATTATCGATAGTACATATCTCGGAAACTATAAGAGATAATGCAATTTGGCAACCGGCAATGTAATTAGCATGCCGAATATTATTTGGAATGTGAATTGGAACGAAATCGCCAATAGATAAGACCATTTTACAATTTGGGCCCAAGTTAGAAGCAGAGCCTAAGGTGTAAATAATCGATAGTCCATATCTCGGAAACTATAAGAGATAATGCAATTTCGCAACCGGCAATGTAATTAGCATGCCGAATATTACTTGGAGTGTGAATTGGAACGAAATCGCCAATAGATAAGACCATTTTACAATTTGGGCCCAAGTTAGAAGCAGAGCCTAAGGTGTAAATTATCGATAGTCCATATCTCGGAAACTATAAGAGATAATGCAATTTGGCAACCGGCAATGTAATTAGCATGCCGAATATTACTTGGAATGTGAATTGGAACGAAATCGCCAATAGATAAGACCATTTTACAATTTGGGCCCAAGTTAGAAGCAGAGCCTAAGGTGTAAATTATCGATAGTCCATATCTCGGAAACTATAAGAGATAATGCAATTTGGCAACCGGCAATGTAATTAGCATGCCGAATATTACTTGGAATGTGAATTGGAACGAAATCGCCAATAGATAAGACCATTTTACAATTTGGGCAAAAGTTAGAAGCAGAGCCTAAGGTTTAAATTATCGATAGTCCATATCTCGGAAACTATAAGAGATAATGCAATTTGGCAACCGGCAATGTAATTAGCATGCCGAATATTACTTGGAATGTGAATTGGAACGAAATCGCCAATAGATAAGACCATTTTACAATTTGGGCCCAAGTTAGAAGCAGAGCCTAAGGTGTAAATTATCGATAGTCCATATCTCGGAAACTATAAGAGATAATGCAATTTGGCAACCGGCAATGTAATTAGCATGCCGAATATTACTTGGAATGTGAATTGGAACGAAATCGCCAATAGATAAGATCATTTTACAATTTGGGCCCAAGTTAGAAGCAGAGCCTAAGGTGTAAATTATCGATAGTCCATATCTCGGAAACTATAAGAGATAATGCCATTTCGCAACCGGCAATGTAATTAGCATGCCGAATATTACTTGGAGTGTGAATTGGAACGAAATCGCCAATAGATAAGACCATTTTACAATTTGGGTCCAAGTTAGAAGCAGAGCCTAAGGTGTAAATTATCGATAGTCCATATCTCGGAAACTATAAGAGATAATGCAATTTGGCAACCGGCAATGTAATTAGCATGCCGAATATTACTTGGAGTGTGAATTGGAACGAAATAGCCAATAGATAAGACCATTTTACAATTTGGGCCCAAGTTAGAAGCAGAGCCTAAGGTGTAAATTATCGATAGTCCATATCTCGGAAACTATAAGAGATAATGCAATTTGGCAACCGGCAATGTAATTAGCATGCCGAATATTATTTGGAATGTGAATTGGAACGAAATCGCCAATAGATAAGACCATTTTACAATTTGGGCCCAAGTTAGAAGCAGAGCCTAAGGTGTAAATTATCGATAGTCCATATCTCGGAAACTATAAGAGATAATGCAATTTCGCAACCGGCAATGTAATTAGCATGCCGAATATTACTTGGAGTGTGAATTGGAACGAAATCGCCAATAGATAAGACCATTTTACAATTTGGGCCCAAGTTAGAAGCAGAGCCTAAGGTGTAAATTATCGATAGTCCATATCTCGGAAACTATAAGAGATAATGCAATTTGGCAACCGGCAATGTAATTAGCATGCCGAATATTACTTGGAATGTGAATTGGAACGAAATCGCCAATAGATAAGACCATTTTACAATTTGGGCCCAAGTTAGAAGCAGAGCCTAAGGTGTAAATTATCGATAGTCCATATCTCGGAAACTATAAGAGATAATGCAATTTGGCAACCGGCAATGTAATTAGCATGCCGAATATTACTTGGAATGTGAATTGGAACGAAATCGCCAATAGATAAGACCATTTTACAATTTGGGCAAAAGTTAGAAGCAGAGCCTAAGGTTTAAATTATCGATAGTCCATATCTCGGAAACTATAAGAGATAATGCAATTTGGCAACCGGCAATGTAATTAGCATGCCGAATATTACTTGGAATGTGAATTGGAACGAAATCGCCAATAGATAAGACCATTTTACAATTTGGGCCCAAGTTAGAAGCAGAGCCTAAGGTGTAAATTATCGATAGTCCATATCTCGGAAACTATAAGAGATAATGCAATTTGGCAACCGGCAATGTAATTAGCATGCCGAATATTACTTGGAATGTGAATTGGAACGAAATCGCCAATAGATAAGATCATTTTACAATTTGGGCCCAAGTTAGAAGCAGAGCCTAAGGTGTAAATTATCGATAGTCCATATCTCGGAAACTATAAGAGATAATGCCATTTCGCAACCGGCAATGTAATTAGCATGCCGAATATTACTTGGAGTGTGAATTGGAACGAAATCGCCAATAGATAAGACCATTTTACAATTTGGGTCCAAGTTAGAAGCAGAGCCTAAGGTGTAAATTATCGATAGTCCATATCTCGGAAACTATAAGAGATAATGCAATTTCGCAACCGGCAATGTAATTAGCATGCCGAATATTACTTGGAGTGTGAATTGGAACGAAATCGCCAATAGATAAGACCATTTTACAATTTGGGCCCAAGTTAGAAGCAGAGCCTAAGGTGTAAATTATCGATAGTCCATATCTCGGAAACTATAAGAGAAAATGCAATTTGGCAACCGGCAATGTAATTAGCATGCCGAATATTACTTGAAATGTGAATTGGAACGAAATCGCCAATAGATAAGACCATTTTACAATTTGGCCCAAGTTAGAAGCAGAGCCTAAGGTGTAAATTATCGATAGTCCATATATCGGAAACTATAAGAGATAATGCAATTTGGCAACCGGCAATGTAATTAGCATGCCGAATATTACTTGGAATGTGAATTGGAACGAAATCGCCAATAGATAAGACCATTTTACAATTTTGGCCCAAGTTAGAAGCAGAGCCTAAGGTGTAAATTATCGATAGTCCATATCTCGGAAACTATAAGAGATAATGCAATTTCGCAACCGGCAATGTAATTAGCATGCCGAATATCACTTGGAATGTGAATTGGGACGAAATCGCCAATAGATAAGACCATTTTACAATTTGGGCCCAAGTTAGAAGCAGAGCCTAAGGTGTAAATTATCGATAGTCCATATCTCGGAAACTATAAGAGATAATGCAATTTGGCAACCGGCAATGTAATTAGCATGCCGAATATCACTTGGAATGTGAATTGGGACGAAATCGCCAATAGATAAGACCATTTTACAATTTGGGCCCAAGTTAGAAGCAGAGCCTAAGGTGTAAATTATCGATAGTCCATATCTCGGAAACTATAAGAGGTAATGCAATTTGGCAACCGGCAATGTAATTAGCATGCCGAATATTACTTGGAATGTGAATTGGAACGAAATCGCCAATAGATAAGACCATTTTACAATTTGGGCCCAAGTTAGAAGCAGAGCCTAAGGTGTAAATTATCGATAGTCCATATTTCGGAAACTATAAGAGATAATGCAATTTGGCAACCGGCAATGTAATTAGCATGCCGAATATTACTTGGAATGTGAATTGGAACGAAATCGCCAATAGATAAGACCATTTTACAATTTGGGCCCAAGTTAGAAGCAGAGCCTAAGATGTAAATTATCGATGGTCCATATCTCGGAAACTATAAGAGATAATGCAATTTGGCAACCGGCAATATAATTAGCGTGCCGAATATTACTTGGAATGTGAATTGTAACTAAATCGCCAATAGATAAGACCATTTTACAATTTGGGCCCAAGTTAGAAGCAGAGCCTAAGGTGTAAATTATTGATAGTCCATATCTCGGAAACTATAAGAGATAATGCAATTTCGCAACCGGCAATGTAATTAGCATGCCGAATATCACTTGGAATGTGAATTGGGACGAAATCGCCAATAGATAAGACCATTTTACAATTTGGGCCCAAGTTAGAAGCAGAGCCTAAGGTGTAAATTATCGATAGTCCATATCTCGGAAACTATAAGAGATAATGCAATTTGGCAACCGGCAATGTAATTAGCATGCCGAATATTACTTGGAATGTGAAATGGAACGAAATCGCCAATAGATAAGACCATTTTACAATTTGGGCCCAAGTTAGAAGCAGAGAATAAGGTGTAAATTATCGATAGTCCATATCTCGGAAACTATAAGAGATAATGCAATTTAGCAACCGGCAATGTAATTAGCATGCCGAATATTACTTGGAATGTGAATTGCAACTAAATCGCCAATAGATAAGACCATTTTACAATTTGGGCCCAAGTTAGAAGCAGAGCCTAAGGTGTAAATTATCGATAGTCCATATCTCGGAAACTATAAGAGATAATGCAATTTGGCAACCGGCAATGTAATTAGCATGCCGAATATTACTCGGAATCTGAATTGGAACGAAATCGCCAATAGATAAGACCATTTTACAATTTGGGCCCAAGTTAGAAGCAGAGCCTAAGGTGTAAATTATCGATAGTCCATATCTCGGAAACTATAAGAGATAATGCAATTTGGCAACCGGCAATGTAATTAGCATGCCGAATATTACTTGGAATGTGAATTGGAACGAAATCGCCAATAGATAAGACCATTTTACAATTTGGGCCCAAGTTAGAAGCAGAGCCTAAGGTGTAAATTATCGATAGTCCATATCTCGGAAACTATAAGAGATAATGCAATTTGGCAACCGGCAATGTAATTAGCATGCCGAATATTACTTGGAATGTGAATTGGAACGAAATCGCCAATAGATAAGACCATTTTACAATTTGGGCCCAAGTTAGAAGCAGAGCCTAAGGTGTAAATTATTGATAGTCCATATCTCGGAAACTATAAGAGATAATGCAATTTCGCAACCGGCAATGTAATTAGCATGCCGAATATCACTTGGAATGTGAATTGGGACGAAATCGCCAATACATAAGACCATTTTACAATTTGGGCCCAAGTTAGAAGCAGAGCCTAAGGTGTAAATTATCGATAGTCCATATCTCGGAAACTATAAGAGATAATGCAATTTGGCAACCGGCAATGTAATTAGCATGCCGAATATTACTTGGAATGTGAATTGGAACGAAATCGCCAATAGATAAGACCATTTTACAATTTGGGCCCAATTTAGAAGCAGAGCCTAAGGTGTAAATTATCGATAGTACATATCTCGGAAACTATAAGAGATAATGCAATTTGGCAACCGGCAATGTAATTAGCATGCCGAATATTATTTGGAATGTGAATTGGAACGAAATCGCCAATAGATAAGACCATTTTACAATTTGGGCCCAAGTTAGAAGCAGAGCCTAAGGTGTAAATTATCGATAGTCCATATCTCGGAAACTATAAGAGATAATGCAATTTCGCAACCGGCAATGTAATTAGCATGCCGAATATTACTTGGAGTGTGAATTGGAACGGAATCGCCAATAGATAAGACCATTTTACAATTTGGGCCCAAGTTAGAAGCAGAGCCTAAGGTGTAAATTATCGATAGTCCATATCTCGGAAACTATAAGAGATAATGCAATTTGGCAACCGGCAATGTAATTAGCATGCCGAATATTACTTGGAATGTGAATTGGAACGAAATCGCCAATAGATAAGACCATTTTACAATTTGGGCCCAAGTTAGAAGCAGAGCCTAAGGTGTAAATTATCGATAGTCCATATCTCGGAAACTATAAGAGATAATGCAATTTGGCAACCGGCAATGTAATTAGCATGCCGAATATTACTTGGAATGTGAATTGGAACGAAATCGCCAATAGATAAGACCATTTTACAATTTGGGCAAAAGTTAGAAGCAGAGCCTAAGGTTTAAATTATCGATAGTCCATATCTCGGAAACTATAAGAGATAATGCAATTTGGCAACCGGCAATGTAATTAGCATGCCGAATATTACTTGGAATGTGAATTGGAACGAAATCGCCAATAGATAAGACCATTTTACAATTTGGGCCCAAGTTAGAAGCAGAGCCTAAGGTGTAAATTATCGATAGTCCATATCTCGGAAACTATAAGAGATAATGCAATTTGGCAACCGGCAATGTAATTAGCATGCCGAATATTACTTGGAATGTGAATTGGAACGAAATCGCCAATAGATAAGATCATTTTACAATTTGGGCCCAAGTTAGAAGCAGAGCCTAAGGTGTAAATTATCGATAGTCCATATCTCGGAAACTATAAGAGATAATGCCATTTCGCAACCGGCAATGTAATTAGCATGCCGAATATTACTTGGAGTGTGAATTGGAACGAAATCGCCAATAGATAAGACCATTTTACAATTTGGGTCCAAGTTAGAAGCAGAGCCTAAGGTGTAAATTATCGATAGTCCATATCTCGGAAACTATAAGAGATAATGCAATTTGGCAACCGGCAATGTAATTAGCATGCCGAATATTACTTGGAGTGTGAATTGGAACGAAATAGCCAATAGATAAGACCATTTTACAATTTGGGCCCAAGTTAGAAGCAGAGCCTAAGGTGTAAATTATCGATAGTCCATATCTCGGAAACTATAAGAGATAATGCAATTTGGCAACCGGCAATGTAATTAGCATGCCGAATATTACTTGGAATGTGAATTGGAACGAAATCGCCAATAGAAAAGACCATTTTACAATTTGGGCCCAAGTTAGAAGCAGAGCCTAAGGTGTAAATTATCGATAGTCCATATCTCGGAAACTATAAGAGATAATGCAATTTGACAACCGGCAATGTAATTAGCATGCCGAATATTACTTGGAATGTGAATTGCAACTAAATCGCCAATAGATAAGACCATTTTACAATTTGGGCCCAAGTTAGAAGCAGAGCCTAAGGTGTAAATTATCGATAGTCCATATCTCGGAAACTATAAGAGATAATGCAATTTGGCAACCGGCAATGTAATTAGCATGCCGAATATTACTTGAAATGTGAATTGGAACGAAATCGCCAATAGATAAGACCATTTTACAATTTGGGCCCAAGTTAGAAGCAGAGCCTAAGGTGTAAATTATCGATAGTCCATATCTCGGAAACTATAAGAGATAATGCAATTTGGCAACCGGCAATGTAATTAGCATGCCGAATATTACTTGGAATGTGAATTGGAACGAAATCGCCAATAGATAAGACCATTTTACAATTTGGGCCCAAGTTAGAAGCAGAGCCTAAGGTGTAAATTATCGATAGTCCATATCTCAGAAACTATAAGAGATAATGCAATTTGGCAACCGGCAATGTAATTAGCATGCCGAATATTACTTGGAATGTGAATTGCAACTAAATCGCCAATAGATAAGACCATTTTACAATTTGGGCCCAAGTTAGAAGCAGAGCCTAAGGTGTAAATTATCGATAGTCCATATCTCGGAAACTATAAGAGATAATGCAATTTGGCAACCGGCAATGTAATTAGCATGCCGAATATTACTTGGAATGTGAATTGCAACGAAATCGCCAATAGATAAGACCATTTTACAATTTGGGCCCAAGTTAGAAGCAGAGCCTAAGGTGTAAATTATCGATAGTCCATATCTCGGAAACTATAAGAGATAATGCAATTTGGCAACCGGCAATGTAATTAGCATGCCGAATATTACTTGGAATGTGAATTGGAACGAAATCGCCAATAGATAAGACCATTTTACAATTTGGGCCCAAGTTAGAAGCAGAGCCTAAGGTGTAAATTATCGATGGTCCATATCTCGGAAACTATAAGAGATAATGCAATTTGGCAACCGGCAATGTAATTAGCATGCCGAATATTACTTGGAATGTGAATTGGAACGAAATCGCCAATAGGTAAGACCATTTTACAATTTGGGCCCAAGTTAGAAGCAGAGCCTAAGGTGTAAATTATCGATAGTCCATATCTCGGAAACTATAAGAGATAATTCAATTTGGCAACCGGCAATGTAATTAGCATGCCGAATATTACTTGGAATGTGAATTGGAACGAAATCGCCAATTGATAAGACCATTTTACAATTTGGGCCCAATTTAAAAGCAGAGCCTGAGGTGTAAATTATCGATAGTCCATATCTCGGAAACTATAAGAGATAATGCAATTTGGCAACCGGCAATGTAATTAGCATGCCGAATATTACTTGGAATGTGAATTGGAACGAAATCGCCAATAGATAAGACCATTTTACAATTTGGGCCCAAGTTAGAAGCAGAGCCTAAGGTGTAAATTATCGATAGTCCATATCTCGGAAACTATAAGAGATAATGCAATTTGGCAACCGGCAATGTAATTAGCATGCCGAATATTACTTGGAATGTGAATTGGAACGAAATCGCCAATAGATAAGACCATTTTACAATTTGGGCCCAAGTTAGAAGCAGAGCCTAAGGTGTAAATTATCGATGGTCCATATCTCGGAAACTATAAGAGATAATGCAATTTGGCAACCGGCAATGTAATTAGCATGCCGAATATTACTTGGAATGTGAATTGGAACGAAATCGCCAATAGGTAAGACCATTTTACAATTTGGGCCCAAGTTAGAAGCAGAGCCTAAGGTGTAAATTATCGATAGTCCATATCTCGGAAACTATAAGAGATAATTCAATTTGGCAACCGGCAATGTAATTAGCATGCCGAATATTACTTGGAATGTGAATTGGAACGAAATCGCCAATTGATAAGACCATTTTACAATTTGGGCCCAATTTAAAAGCAGAGCCTGAGGTGTAAATTATCGATAGTCCATATCTCGGAAACTATAAGAGATAATGCAATTTGGCAACCGGCAATGTAATTAGCATGCCGAATATTACTTGGAATGTGAATTGGAACGAAATCGCCAATAGATAAGACCATTTTACAATTTGGGCCCAAGTTAGAAGCAGAGCCTAAGGTGTAAATTATCGATAGTCCATATCTCGGAAACTATAAGAGATAATGCAATTTGGCAACCGGCAATGTAATTAGCATGCCGAATATTACTTGGAATGTGAATTGGAACGAAATCGCCAATAGATAAGACCATTTTACAATTTGGGCCCAAGTTAGAAGCAGAGCCTAAGGTGTAAATTATCGATAGTCCATATCTCGGAAACTATAAGAGATAATGCATTTTGGCAACCGGCAATGTAATTAGCATGCCGAATATTACTTGGAATGTGAATTGGAACTAAATTGCCAATAGATAAGACCATTTTACAATTTGGGCCCAAGTTAGAAGCAGAGCCTAAGGTGTAAATTATCGATAGTCCATATCTCTGAAACTATAAGAGATAATGCAATTTCGCAACCGGCAATGTAATTAGCATGCCGAATATTACTTGGAATGTGAATTGGGACGAAATCGCCAATAGATAAGGCCATTTTACAATTTGGGCCCAAATTAGAAGCAGAGCCTAAGGTGTAAATTATCGATAGTCCATATCTCGGAAACTATAAGAGATAATGCAATTTGGCAACCGGCAATGTAATTAGCATGCCGAATATTACTTGGAATGTGAATTGGAACGAAATCGCCAATAGATAAGACCATTTTACAATTTGGGCCCAAGTTAGAAGCAGAGCCTAAGGTGTAAATTATCGATAGTCTATATCTCGGAAACTATAAGAGATAATGCAATTTGGCAACCGGCAATGTAATTTTCATGAAGAATATTACTTGGAATGTGAATTGGAACGAAATCGCCAATAGATAAGACCATTTTACAATTTGGGCCCAAGTTTGAAGCAGAGCCTAAGGTGTAAATTATCGATAGTCCATATCTCGGAAACTATAAGAGATAATGCAATTTCGCAACCGGCAATGTCATTAGCATGCCGAATATTACTTGGAGTGTGAATTGGAACGAAATCGCCAATAGATAAGACCATTTTACAATTTGGGCCCAAGTTAGAAGCAGAGCCTAAGGTGTAAATTATCGATAGTCCATATCTCGGAAACTATAAGAGATAATGCAATTTGGCAACCGGCAATGTAATTAGCATGCCGAATATTACTTGGAATGTGAATTGGAACGAAATCGCCAATAGATAAGACCATTTTACAATTTGGGCCCAAGTTAGAAGCAGAGCCTAAGGTGTAAATTATCGATAGTCCATATCTCGGAAACTATAAGAGATAATGCAATTTGGCAACCGGCAATGTAATTAGCATGCCAAATATTACTTGGAATGTGAATTGGAACGAAATCGCCAATAGATAAGACCATTTTACAATTTGGGCCCAAGTTAGAAGCAGAGCCTAAGGTGTAAATTATCGATAGTCCATATCTCGGAAACTATAAGAGATAATGCAATTTGGCAACCGGCAATGTAATTAGCATGCCGAATATTACTTGGAATGTGAATTGGAACGAAATCGCCAATAGATAAGACCATTTTACAATTTGGGCCCAAGTTAGAAGCAGAGCCTAAGGTGTAAATTATCGATAGTCCATATCTCGGAAACTATAAGAGATAATGCAATTTGGCAACCGGCAATGTAATTAGCATGCCGAATATTACTTGGAATGTGAATTGGAACGAAATCGCCAATAGATAAGACCATTTTACAATTTGGGCCCAAGTTAGAAGCAGAGCCTAAGGTGTAAATTATCGATAGTCCATATCTCGGAAACTATAAGAGATAATGCAATTTGGCAACCGGCAATGTAATTAGCATGCCGAATATTACTTGGAATGTGAATTGGAACGAAATCGCCAATAGATAAGACCATTTTACAATTTGGGCCCAAGTTAGAAGCAGAGCCTAAGGTGTAAATTATAGATAGTCCATATCTCGGAAACTATAAGAGATAATGCAATTTCGCAACCGGCAATGTAATTAGCATGCCGAATATCACTTGGAATGTGAATTGGGACGAAATCGCCAATAGATAAGACCATTTTATAATTTGGGCCCAAGTTAGAAGCAGAGCCTAAGGTGTAAATTATCGATAGTCCATATCTCGGAAACTATAAGAGATAATGCAATTTGGCAACCGGCAATGTAATTAGCATGCCGAATATTACTTGGAATGTGAATTGGAACGAAATCGCCAATAGATAAGACCATTTTACAATTTGGGCCCAAGTTAGAAGCAGAGCCTAAGGTGTAAATTATCGATAGTCCATATCTCAGAAACTATAAGAGATAATGCAATTTCGCAACCGGCAATGTAATTAGCATGCCGAATATTACTTGGAGTGTGAATTGGAACGAAATCGCCAATAGATAAGACCATTTTACAATTTGGGCCCAAGTTAGAAGCAGAGCCTAAGGTGTAAATTATCGATAGTCCATATCTCGGAAACTATAAGAGATAATGCAATTTGGCAACCGGCAATGTAATTAGCATGCCGAATATTACTTGGAATGTGAATTGGAACGAAATCGCCAATAGATAAGACCATTTTACAATTTGGGCCCAAGTTAGAAGCAGAGCCTAAGGTGTAAATTTTCGATAGTCCATATCTCGGAAACTATAAGAGATAATGCAATTTGGCAACCGGCAATGTAATTAGCATGCCGTATATTACTTGGAATGTGAATTGGAACGAAATCGCCAATTGATAAGACCATTTTACAATTTGGGCCCAAGTTAGAAGCAGAGCCTAAGGTGTAAATTATCGATAGTCCATATCTCGGAAACTATAAGAGATAATGCAATTTGGCAACCGGCAATGTAATTAGCATGCCGAATATTACTTGGAATGTGAATTGGAACGAAATCGCCAATAGATAAGACCATTTTACAATTTGGGCCCAAGTTAGAAGCAGAGCCTAAGGTGTAAATTATCGATAGTCCATATCTCGGAAACTATAAGAGATAATGCAATTTGGCAACCGGCAATGTAATTAGCATGCCGAATATTACTTGGAATGTGAATTGGAACGAAATCGCCAATAGATAAGACCATTTTACAATTTGGGCCCAAGTTAGAAGCAGAGCCTAAGGTGTAAATTATCGATAGTCCATATCTCGGAAACTATAAGAGATAATGCAATTTGGCAACCGGCAATGTAATTAGCATGCCGAATATTACTTGGAATGTGAATTGGAACTAAATCGCCAATAGATAAGACCATTTTACAATTTGGGCCCAAGTTAGAAGCAGAGCCTTAGGTGTAAATTATCGATAGTCCATATCTCGGAAACTATAAGAGATAATGCAATTTGGCAACCGGCAATGTAATTAGCATGCCGAATATTACTTGGAATGTGAATTGGAACGAAATCGCCAATAGATAAGAACATTTTACAATTTGGGCCCAAGTTAGAAGCAGAGCCTAAGGTGTAAATTATCGATAGTCCATATCTCGGAAACTATAAGAGATAATGCAATTTCGCAACCGGCAATGTAATTAGCATGCCGAATATCACTTGGAATGTGAATTGGGACGAAATCGCCAATAGATAAGACCATTTTACAATTTGGGCCCAAGTTAGAAGCAGAGCCTAAGGTGTAAATTATCGATAGTCCATATCTCGGAAACTATAAGAGATAATGCAATTTGGCAACCGGCAATGTAATTAGCATGCCGAATATTACTTGGAATGTGAATTGGAACGAAATCGCCAATAGATAAGACCATTTTACAATTTGGGCCCAAGTTAGAAGCAGAGCCTAAGGTGTAAATTATCGATAGTCCATATCTCGGAAACTATAAGAGATAATGCAATTTGGCAACCGGCAATGTAATTAGCATGCCGAATATTACTTGGAATGTGAATTGGTACGAAATCGCCAATAGATAAGACCATTTTACAATTTGGGCCCAAGTTAGAAGCAGAGCCTAAGGTGTAAATTATCGATAGTCCATATCTCGGAAACTATAAGAGATAATGCAATTTGGCAACCGGCAATGTAATTAGCATGCCGAATATTACTTGGAATGTGAATTGGAACGAAATCGCCAATAGATAAGACCATTTTACAATTTGGGCCCAAGTTAGAAGCAGAGCCTAAGGTGTAAATTATCGATAGTCCATATCTCGGAAACTATAAGAGATAATGCAATTTGGCAACCGGCAATGTAATTAGCATGCCGAATATTACTTGAAATGTGAATTGGAACGAAATCGCCAATAGATAAGACCATTTTACAATTTGGGCCCAAGTTAGAAGCAGAGCCTAAGGTGTAAATTATTGATAGTCCATATCTCGGAAACTATAAGAGATAATGCAATTTCGCAACCGGCAATGTAATTAGCATGCCGAATATCACTTGGAATGTGAATTGGGACGAAATCGCCAATAGATAAGACCATTTTACAATTTGGGCCCAAGTTAGAAGCAGAGCCTAAGGTGTAAATTATCGATAGTCCATATCTCGGAAACTATAAGAGATAATGCAATTTGGCAACCGGCAATGTAATTAGCATGCCGAATATTACTTGGAATGTGAATTGGAACGAAATCGCCAATAGATAAGACCATTTTACAATTTGGGCCCAAGTTAGAAGCAGAGCCTAAGGTGTAAATTATCGATAGTCTATATCTCGGAGACTATAAGAGATAATGCAATTTGGCAACCGGCAATGTAATTAGCATGCCGAATATTACTTGGAATGTGAATTGGAACGAAATCGCCAATAGATAAGACCATTTTACAATTTGGGCCCAAGTTAGAAGCAGAGCATAAGGTGTAAATTATCGATAGTCCATATCTCGGAAACTATAAGAGATAATGCAATTTCGCAACCGGCAATGTAATTAGCATGCCGAATATTACTTGGAGTGTGAATTGGAACGAAATCGCCAATAGATAAGACCATTTTACAATTTGGGCCCAAGTTAGAAGCAGAGCCTAAGGTGTAAATTATCGATAGTCCATATCTCGGAAACTATAAGAGATAATGCAATTTGGCAACCGGCAATGTAATTAGCATGCCGAATATTACTTGGAATGTGAATTGGAACGAAATCGCCAATAGATAAGACAATTTTACAATTTGGGCCCAAGTTAGAAGCAGAGCCTAAGGTGTAAATTATCGATAGTCCATATCTCGGAAACTATAAGAGATAATGCAATTTCGCAACCGGCAATGTAATTAGCATGCCGAATATCACTTGGAATGTGAATTGGGACGAAATCGCCAATAGATAAGACCATTTTACAATTTGGGCCCAAGTTAGAAGCAGAGCCTAAGGTGTAAATTATCGATAGTCCATATTTCGGAAACTATAAGAGATAATGCAATTTGGCAACCGGCAATGTAATTAGCATGCCGAATATTACTTGGAATGCGAATTGGAACGAAATCGCCAATAGATAAGACCATTTTACAATTTGGGCCCAAGTTAGAAGCAGAGCCTAAGGTGTAAATTATCGATAGTCCATATCTCGGAAACTATAAGAGATAATGCAATTTGGCAACCGGCAATGTAATTAGCATGCCGAATATTACTTGGAATATGAATTGGAACGAAATCGCCAATAGGTAAGACCATTTTACAATTTGGGCCCAAGTTAGAAGCAGAGCCTAAGGTGTAAATTATCGATAGTCCATATCTCGGAAACTATAGGAGATAATTCAATTTGGCAACCGGCAATGTAATTACATGCCGAATATTACTTGGAATGTGAATTGGAACGAAATCGCCAATAGATAAGACCATTTTACAATTTGGGCCCAAGTTAGAAGCAGAGCCTAAGGTGTAAATTATCGATAGTCCATATCTCGGAAACTATAAGAGATAATGCAATTTGGCAACCGGCAATGTAATTAGCATGCCGAATATTACTTGGAATGTGAATTGGAACGAAATCGCCAATAGATAAGACCATTTTACAATTTGGGCCCAAGTTAGAAGCAGAGCCTAAGGTGTAAATTATCGATAGTCCATATCTCGGAAACTATAAGAGATAATGCAATTTGGCAACCGGCAATGTAATTAGCATGCCGAATATTAATTGGAATGTGAATTGGAACGAAATCGCCAATAGATAAGACCATTTTACAATTTGGGCCCAAGTTAGAAGCAGAGCCTAAGGTGTAAATTATCGATAGTCCATATCTCGGAAACTATAAGAGATAATGCAATTTGGCAACCGGCAATGTAATTAGCATGCCGAATATTACTTGGAATAAGAATTGGAACGAAATCGCCAATAGATAAGACCATTTTACAATTTGGGCCCAAGTTAGAAGCAGAGCCTAAGGTGTAAATTATCGATAGTCCATATCTCGGAAACTATAAGAGATAATGCAATTTGGCAATAGGCAATGTAATTATCATGCCGAATATTACTTGGAATGTGAATTGGAACGAAATCGTCAATAGATAAGACCATTTTACAATTTGGGCCCAAGTTAGAAGCAGAGCCTAAGGTGTAAATTATCGATAGTCCATATCTCGGAAACTATAAGAGATAATGCAATTTGGCAACCGGCAATGTAATTAGCATGCCGAATATTACTTGGAATGTGAATTTGAACGAAATCGCCAATAGATAAGACCATTTTACAATTTGGGCCCAAGTTAGAAGCAGAGCCTAAGGTGTAAATTATCGATAGTCCATATCTCGGAAACTATAAGAGATAATGCAATTTGGCAACCCGCAATGTTATTAGCATGCCGAATATTACTTGGAATGTGAATTGGAACGAAATCGCCAATAGATAAGACCATTTTACAATTTGGGCCCAAGTTAGAAGCAGAGCCTAAGGTGTAAATTATCGATAGTCCATATCTCGGAAACTATAAGAGATAATGCAATTTGGCAACCGGCAATGTAATTAGCATGCCGAATATTACTTGGAATGTGAATTGGAACGAAATCGCTAATAGATAAGACCATTTTACAATTTGGGCCCAAGTTAGAAGCAGAGCCTAAGGTGTAAATTATCGATAGTCCATATCTCGGAAACTATAAGAGATAATGCAATTTGGCAACCGGCAATGTAATTAGCATGCCGAATATTAATTGGAATGTGAATTGGAACGAAATCGCCAATAGATAAGACCATTTTACAATTTGGGCCCAAGTTAGAAGCAGAGCCTAAGGTGTAAATTATCGATAGTCCATATCTCGGAAACTATAAGAGATAATGCAATTTGGCAACCGGCAATGTAATTAGCATGCCGAATATTACTTGGAATGTGAATTGGAACGAAATCGCCAATAGAGAAGACCATTTTACAATTTGGGCCCAAGTTAGAAGCAGAGCCTAAGGTGTAAATTATCGATAGTCCATATCTCGGAAACTATAAGAGATAATGCAATTTGGCAACCGGCAATGTAATTAGCATGCCGAATATTACTTGGAATGTGAATTGGAACGAAATCGCCAATAGATAAGACCATTTTACAATTTGGGCCCAAGTTAGAAGCAGAGCCTAAGGTGTAAATTATCGATAGTCCATATCTCGGAAACTATAAGAGGTAATGCAATTTGGCAACCGGCAATGTAATTAGCATGCCGAATATTACTTGGAATGTGAATTGGAACGAAATCGCCAATAGATAAGACCATTTTACAATTTGGGCCCAAGTTAGAAGCAGAGCCTAAGGTGTAAATTATCGATAGTCCATATCTCGGAAACTATAAGAGATAATGCAATTTGGCAACCGGCAATGTAATTAGCATGCCGAATATTACTTGGAATGTGAATTGGAACGAAATCGCCAATAGATAAGACCATTTTACAATTTGGGCCCAAGTTAGAAGCAGAGCCTAAGGTGTAAATTATCGATAGTCCATATCTCGGAAACTATAAGAGATAATGCAATTTGGCAACCGGCAATGTAATTAGCATGCCGAATATTACTTGGAATGTGAATTGGAACGAAATCGCCAATAGATAAGACCATTTTACAATTTGGGCCCAAGTTAGAAACAGAGCCTAAGGTGTAAATTATTGATAGTCCATATCTCGGAAACTATAAGAGATAATGCAATTTCGCAACCGGCAATGTAATTAGCATGCCGAATATTACTTGGAGTGTGAATTGGAACGAAATCGCCAATAGATAAGACCATTTTACAATTTGGGCCCAAGTTAGAAGCAGAGCCTAAGGTGTAAATTATCGATAGTCCATATCTCGGAAACTATAATAGATAATGCAATTTGGCAACCGGCAATGTAATTAGCATGCCGAATATTACTTGGAATGTGAATTGGAACGAAATCGCCAATAGATAAGACCATTTTACAATTTGGGCCCAAGTTAGAAGCAGAGCCTAAGGTGTAAATTATCGATAGTCCATATCTCGGAAACTATAAGAGATAATGCAATTTGGCAACCGGCAATGTAATTAGCATGCCGAATATTACTTGGAATGTGAATTGGAACGAAATCGCCAATAGATAAGACCATTTTACAATTTGGGCCCAAGTTAGAAGCAGAGCCTAAGGTGTAAATTATCGATAGTCCATATCTCGGAAACTATAAGAGATAATGCAATTTGGCAACCGGCAATGTAATTAGCATGCCCAATATTACTTGGAATGTGAATTGGAACGAAATCGCCAATAGATAAGACCATTTTACAATTTGGGCCCAAGTTAGAAGCAGAGCCTAAGGTGTAAATTATCGATAGTCCATATCTCGGAAACTATAAGAGATAATGCAATTTGGCAACCGGCAATGTAATTAGCATGCCGAATATTACTTGGAATGTGAATTGGAACGAAATCGCCAATAGATAAGACCATTTTACAATTTGGGCCCAAGTTAGAAGCAGAGCCTAAGGTGTAAATTATTGATAGTCCATATCTCGGAAACTATAAGAGATAATGCAATATCGCAACCGGCAATGTAATTAGCATGCCGAATATTACTTGGAATGTGAATTGGGACGAAATCGCCAATAGATAAGACCATTTTACAATTTGGGCCCAAGTTAGAAGCAGAGCCTAAGGTGTAAATTATCGATAGTCCATATCTCGGAAACTATAAGAGATAATGCAATTTGGCAACCGGCAATGTAATTAGCATGCCGAATATTACTTGGAATGTGAATTGGAACGAAATCGCCAATAGATAAGACCATTTTACAATTTGGGCCCAAGTTAGAAGCAGAGCCTAAGATGTAAATTATCGATAGTCCATATCTCGGAAACTATAAGAGATAATGCAATTTGGCAACCGGCAATGTAATTAGCATGTCGAATATTACTTGGAATGTGAATTGGAACGAAATCGCCAATAGATAAGACCATTTTACAATTTGGGCCCAAGTTAGAAGCAGAGCCTAAGGTGTAAATTATCGATAGTCCATATCTCGGAAACTATAAGAGATAATTCAATTTGGCAATCGGCAATGTAATTAGCATGCCGGATATTACTTGGAATGTGAATTGGAACGAAATCGCCAATAGATAAGACCATTTTACAATTTGGGCCCAAGTTAGAAGCAGAGCCTAAGGTGTAAATTATCGATAGTCCATATCTCGGAAACTATAAGAGATAATGCAATTTGGCAACCGGCAATGTAATTAGCATGACGAATATTACTTGGAATGTGAATTGGAACGAAATCGCCAATAGATAAGACGATTTTACAATTTGGGCCCAAGTTAGAAGCAGAGCCTAAGATGTAAATTATCGATAGTCCATATCTCGGAAACTATAAGAGATAATGCAATTTGGCAACCGGCAATGTAATTAGCATGCCGAATATTACTTGGAATGTGAATTGGAACGAAATCGCCAATAGATAAGACCATTTTACAATTTGGGCCCAAGTTAGAAGCAGAGCCTAAGGTGTAAATTATCGATAGTCCATATCTCGGAAACTATAAGAGATAATGCAATTTGGCAACCGGCAGTGTAATTAGCATGCCGAATATTACTTGGAATGTGAATTGGAACGAAATCGCCAATAGGTAAGACCATTTTACAATTTGGGCCCAAGTTAGAAGCAGAGCCTAAGGTGTAAATTATCGATAGTCCATATCTCGGAAACTATAAGAGATAATTCAATTTGGCAACCGTCAATGTAATTAGCATGCCGGATATTACTTGGAATGTGAATTGGAACGAAATCGCCAATAGATAAGACCATTTTATAATTTGGGCCCAAGTTAGAAGCAGAGCCTAAGGTGTAAATTACCGATAGTCCATATCTCGGAAACTATAAGAGATAATGCAATTTGGCAACCTTCAATGTAATTAGCATGCCGAATATTACTTGGAATGTGAATTGGAACGAAATCGCCAATAGATAAGACGATTTTACAATTTGGGACCAAGTTAGAAGCAGAGCCTAAGGTGTAAATTATCGATAGTCCATATCTCGGAAACTATAAGAGATAATGCAATCTGGCAACCGGCAATGTAATTAGCATGCCGAATATTACTTGGAATGTGAATTGGAACGAAATCGCCAATAGGTAAGACCATTTTACAATTTGGGCCCAAGTTAGAAGCAGAGCCTAAGGTGTAAATTATCGATAGTCCATATCTCGGAAACTATAAGAGATAATTCAATTTGGCAACCGGCAATGTAATTAGCATGCCGAATATTACTTGGAATGTGAATTGGAACGAAATCGCCAATAGATAAGACCATTTTACAATTTGGGCCCAAGTTAGAAGCAGAGCCTAAGGTGTAAATTATCGATAGTCCATATCTCGGAAACTATAAGATATAATGCAATTTGGCAACCGGCAATGTAATTAGCATGCCGAATATTACTTGGAATGTGAATTGGAACGAAATCGCCAATAGATAAGACCATTTTACAATTTGGGCCCAAGTTAGAAGCAGAGCCTAAGGTGTAAATTATCGATAGTCCATATCTCGGAAACTATAAGAGATAATGCAATTTGGCAAACGGCAACGTAATTAGCATGCCGAATATTACTTGGAATGTGAATTGGAACGAAATCGCCAATAGATAAGACCATTTTACAATTTGGGCCCAAGTTAGAAGCAGAGCCTAAGGTGTAAATTATCGATAGTCCATATCTCGGAAACTATAAGAGATAATGCAATTTGGCAACCGGCAATGTAATTAGCATGCCGAATATTAATTGGAATGTAAATTGGAACGAAAACGCCAATGGATAAGACCATTTTACAATTTGGGCCCAAGTTAGAAGCAGAGCCTAAGGTGTAAATTATCGATAGTCCATATCTCGGAAACTATAAGAGATAATGCAATTTGGCAACCGGCAATGTAATTAGCATGCCGAATATTACTTGGAATGTGAATTGGAACGAAATCGCCAATAGGTAAGACCATTTTACAATTTGGGCCCAAGTTAGAAGCAGAGCCTAAGGTGTAAATTATCGATAGTCCATATCTCTGAAACTATAAGAGGTAATGCAATTTGGCAACCGGCAATGTAATTAGCATGCCGAATATTACTTGGAATGTGAATTGGAACGAAATCGCCAATAGAGAAGACCATTTTACAATTTGGGCCCAAGTTAGAAGCAGAGCCTAAGGTGTAAATTATCGATAGTCCATATCTCGGAAACTATAAGAGATAATGCAATTTGGCAACCGGCAATGTAATTAGCATGCCGAATATTACTTGGAATGTGAATTGGAACGAAATCGCCAATAGATAATACCATTTTACAATTTGGGCCCAAGTTAGAAGCAGAGCCTAAGGTGTAAATTATCGATAGTCCATATCTCGGAAACTATAAGAGATAATGCAATTTGGCAACCGGCAATGTAATTAGCATACCGAATATTACTTGGAATGTGAATTGGAACGAAATCGCCAATAGATAAGACCATTTTACAATTTGGGCCCAAGTTAGAAGCAGAGCCTAAGGTGTAAATTATCGATAGTCCATATCTCGGAAACTATAAGAGATAATGCAATTTGGCAACCGGCAATGTAATTAGCATGCCGAATATTACTTGGAATGTGAATTGGAACGAAATCGCCAATAGATAAGACCATTTTACAATTTGGGCCCAAGTTAGAAGCAGAGCCTAAGGTGTAAATTATTGATAGTCCATATCTCGGAAACTATAAGAGATAATGCAATTTCGCAACCGGCAATGTAATTAGCATGCCGAATATTACTTGGAGTGTGAATTGGAACGAAATCGCCAATAGATAAGACCATTTTACAATTTGGGCCCAAGTTAGAAGCAGAGCCTAAGGTGTAAATTATCGATAGTCCATATCTCGGAAACTATAAGAGATAATGCAATTTGGCAACCGGCAATGTAATTAGCATGCCGAATATTACTTGGAATGTGAATTGGAACGAAATCGCCAATAGGTAAGACCATTTTACAATTTGGGCCCAAGTTAGAAGCAGAGCCTAAGGTGTAAATTATCGATAGTCCATATCTCTGAAACTATAAGAGGTAATGCAATTTGGCAACCGGCAATGTAATTAGCATGCCGAATATTACTTGGAATGTGAATTGGAACGAAATCGCCAATAGAGAAGACCATTTTACAATTTGGGCCCAAGTTAGAAGCAGAGCCTAAGGTGTAAATTATCGATAGTCCATATCTCGGAAACTATAAGAGATAATGCAATTTGGCAACCGGCAATGTAATTAGCATGCCGAATATTACTTGGAATGTGAATTGGAACGAAATCGCCAATAGATAAGACCATTTTACAATTTGGGCCCAAGTTAGAAGCAGAGCCTAAGGTGTAAATTATTGATAGTCCATATCTCGGAAACTATAAGAGATAATGCAATTTCGCAACCGGCAATGTAATTAGCATGCCGAATATTACTTGGAGTGTGAATTGGAACGAAATCGCCAATAGATAAGACCATTTTACAATTTGGGCCCAAGTTAGAAGCAGAGCCTAAGGTGTAAATTATCGATAGTCCATATCTCGGAAACTATAAGAGATAATGCAATTTGGCAACCGGCAATGTAATTAGCATGCCGAATATTACTTGGAATGTGAATTGGAACGAAATCGCCAATAGATAAGACCATTTTACAATTTGGGCCCAAGTTAGAAGCAGAGCCTAAGGTGTAAATTATCGATAGTCCATATCTCGGAAACTATAAGAGATAATGCAATTTGGCAACCGGCAATGTAATTAGCATGCCGAATATTACTTGGAATGTGAATTGGAACGAAATCGCCAATAGATAAGGCCATTTTACAATTTGGGCCCAAGTTAGAAGCAGAGCCTAAGGTGTAAATTATTGATAGTCCATATCTCGGAAACTATAAGAGATAATGCAATTTCGCAACCGGCAATGTAATTAGCATGCCGAATATCACTTGGAATGTGAATTGGGACGAAATCGCCAATAGATAAGACCATTTTACAATTTGGGCCCAAGTTAGAAGCAGAGCCTAAGTTGTAAATTATCGATAGTCCATATCTCGGAAACTATAAGAGATAATGCAATTTGGCAACCGGCAATGTAATTAGCATGCCGAATATTACTTGGAATGTGAATTGGAACGAAATCGCCAATAGATAAGACCATTTTACAATTTGGGCCCAAGTTAGGAGCAGAGCCTAAGGTGTAAATTATCGATAGTCCATATCTCGGAAACTATAAGAGATAATTCAATTTGGCAACCGGCAATGTAATTAGCATGCCGGATATTACTTGGAATGTGAATTGGAACGAAATCGCCAATAGATAAGACCATTTTACAATTTGGGCCCAAGTTAGAAGCAGAGCCTAAGGTGTAAATTACCGATAGTCCATATCTCGGAAACTATAAGAGATAATGCAATTTGGCAACCGGCAATGTAATTAGCATGCCGAATATTACTTGGAATGTGAATTGGAACGAAATCGCCAATAGATAAGACGATTTTACAATTTGGGCCCAAGTTAGAAGCAGAGCCTAAGGTGTAAATTATCGATAGTCCATATCTCGGAAACTATAAGAGATAATGCAATTTGGCAACCGGCAATGTAATTAGCATGCCGAATATTACTTGGAATGTGAATTGGAACGAAATCGCCAATAGAGAAGACCATTTTACAATTTGGGCCCAAGTTAGAAGCAGAGCCTAAGGTGTAAATTATCGATAGTCCATATCTCGGAAACTATAAGAGATAATGCAATTTGGCAACCGGCAATGTATATTAGCATGCCGAATATTACTTGGAATGTGAATTGGAACGAAATCGCCAATAGAGAAGACCATTTTACAATTTGGGCCCAAGTTAGAAGCAGAGCCTAAGGTGTAAATTATCGATAGTCCATATCTCGGAAACTATAAGAGATAATGCAATTTGGCAACCGGCAATGTAATTAGCATGCCGAATATTACTTGGAATGTGAATTGGAACGAAATCGCCAATAGAGAAGACCATTTTACAATTTGGGCCCAAGTTAGAAGCAGAGCCTAAGGTGTAAATTATCGATAGTCCATATCTCGGAAACTATAAGAGATAATGCAATTTGGCAACCGGCAATGTAATTAGCATGCCGAATATTACTTGGAATGTGAATTGGAACGAAAACGCCAATAGATAAGACCATTTTACAATTTGGGCCAAAGTTAGAAGCAGAGCCTAAGGTGTAAATTATCGATAGTCCATATCTCGGAAACTATAAGAGATAATGCAATTTGGCAACCGGCAATGTAATTAGCATGCCGAATATTACTTGGAATGTGAATTGGAACGAAATCGCCAATAGATAAGACCATTTTACAATTTGGGCCCAAGTTAGAAGCAGAGCCTAAGGTGTAAATTATTGATAGTCCATATCTCGGAAACTATAAGAGTTAATGCAATTTCGCAACCGGCAATGTAATTAGCATGCCGAATATAACTTGGAATGTGAATTGGGACGAAATCGCCAATAGATAAGACCATTTTACAATTTGGGCCCAAGTTAGAAGCAGAGCATAAGGTGTAAATTATCGATAGTCCATATCTCGGAAACTATAAGAGATAATGCAATTTGGCAACCGGCAATGTAATTAGCATGCCGAATATTACTTGGAATGTGAATTGGAACGAAATCGCCAATAGATAAGACCATTTTACTATTTGGGCCCAAATTAGAAGCAGAGCCTAAGATGTAAATTATCGATAGTCCATATCTCGGAAACTATAAGAGATAATGCAATTTGGCAACCGGCAATGTAATTAGCATGCCGAATATTACTTGGAATGTGAATTGGAACGAAATCGCCAATAGATAAGACCATTTTACAATTTGGGCCCAAGTTAGAAGCAGAGCCTAAGGTGTAAATTATCGATAGTCCATATCTCGGAAACTATAAGAGATAATTCAATTTGGCAACCGGCAATGTAATTAGCATGCCGGATATTACTTGGAATGTGAATTGGAACGAAATCGCCAATAGATAAGACCATTTTACAATTTGGGCCCAAGTTAGAAGCAGAGCCTAAGGTGTAAATTATCGATAGTCCATATCTCGGAAACTATAAGAGATAATGCAATTTGGCAACCGGCAATGTAATTAGCATGCCGAATATTACTTGGAATGTGAATTGGAACGAAATCGCCAATAGATAAGACGATTTTACAATTTGGGCCCAAGTTAGAAGCAGAGCCTAAGATGTAAATTATCGATAGTCCATATCTCAGAAACTATAAGAGATAATGCAATTTGGCAACTGGCAATGTAATTAGCATGCCGAATATTACTTGGAATGTGAATTGGAACGAAATCGCCAATAGATAAGACCATTTTACAATTTGGGCCCAAGTTAGAAGCAGAGCCTAAGGTGTAAATTATCGATAGTCCATATCTCGGTAACTATAAGAGATAATGCAATTTGGCAACCGGCAATGTAATTAGCATGCCGAATATTACTTGGAATGTGAATTGGAACGAAATCGCCAATAGATAAGACCATTTTACAATTTGGGCCCAAGTTAGAAGCAGAGCCTAAGGTGTAAATTATCGATAGTCCATATCTCGGAAACTATAAGAGATAATGCAATTTGGCAACCGGCAATGTAATTAGCATGCCGAATATTACTTGGAATGTGAATTGGAACGAAATCGCCAATAGATAAGACCATTTTACAATTTGGGCCCAAGTTGGAAGCAGAGCCTAAGGTGTAAATTATCGATAGTCCATATCTCGGAAACTATAAGAGATAATGCAATTTGGCAACCGGCAATGTAATAAGCATGCCGAATATTACTTGGAATGTGAATTGGAACGAAATCGCCAATAGATAAGACCATTTTACAATTTGGGCCCAAGTTAGAAGCAGAGCCTAAGGTGTAAATTATCGATAGTCCATATCTCGGAAACTATAAGAGATAATGCAATTTGGCAACCGGCAATGTAATTAGCATGCCGAATATTACTTGGAATGTGAATTGGAACTAAATCGCCAATAGATAAGAACATTTTACAATTTGGGCCCAAGTTAGAAGCAGAGCCTAAGGTGTATATTATCGATAGTCCATATCTCGGAAACTATAAGAGATAATGCAATTTCGCAACCGGCAATGTAATTAGCATGCCGAATATCACTTGGAATGTGAATTGGGACGAAATCGCCAATAGATAAGACCATTTTACAATTTGGGCCCAAGTTAGAAGCAGAGCCTAAGGTGTAAATTATCGATAGTCCATATCTCGGAAACTATAAGAGATAATGCAATTTGGCAACCGGCAATGTAATTAGCATGCCGAATATTACTTGGAATGTGAATTGGAACGAAATCGCCAATAGAGAAGACCATTTTACAATTTGGGCCCAAGTTAGAAGCAGAGCCTAAGGTGTAAATTATCGATAGTCCATATCTCGGAAACTATAAGAGATAATGCAATTTGGCAACCGGCAATGTAATTAGCATGCCGAATATTACTTGGAATGTGAATTGGAACGAAAACGCCAATAGATAAGACCATTTTACAATTTGGGCCCAAGTTAGAAGCAGAGCCTAAGGTGTAAATTATCGATAGTCCATATCTCGGAAACTATAAGAGATAATGCAATTTGGCAACCGGCAATGTAATTAGCATGCCGAATATTACTTGGAATGTGAATTGGAACGAAATCGCCAATAGATAAGACCATTTTACAATTTGGGCCTAAGTTAGAAGCAGAGCCTAAGGTGTAAATTATTGATAGTCCATATCTCGGAAACTATAAGAGTTAATGCAATTTCGCAACCGGCAATGTAATTAGCATGCCGAATATCACTTGGAATGTGAATTGGGACGAAATCGCCAATAGATAAGACCATTTTACAATTTGGGCCCAAGTTAGAAGCAGAGCATAAGGTGTAAATTATCGATAGTCCATATCTCGGAAACTATAAGAGATAATGCAATTTGGCAACCGGCAATGTAATTAGCATGCCGAATATTACTTGGAATGTGAATTGGAACGAAATCGCCAATAGATAAGACCATTTTACTATTTGGGCCCAAATTAGAAGCAGAGCCTAAGATGTAAATTATCGATAGTCCATATCTCGGAAACTATAAGAGATAATGCAATTTGGCAACCGGCAATGTAATTAGCATGCCGAATATTACTTGGAATGTGAATTGGAACGAAATCGCCAATAGATAAGACCATTTTACAATTTGGGCCCAAGTTAGAAGCAGAGCCTAAGGTGTAAATTATCGATAGTCCATATCTCGGAAACTATAAGAGATAATTCAATTTGGCAACGGGCAATGTAATTAGCATGCCGGATATTACTTGGAATGTGAATTGGAACGAAATCGCCAATAGATAAGACCATTTTACAATTTGGGCCCAAGTTAGAAGCAGAGCCTAAGGTGTAAATTATCGATAGTCCATATCTCGGAAACTATAAGAGATAATGCAATTTGGCAACGGGCAATGTAATTAGCATGCCGAATATTACTTGGAATGTGAATTGGAACGAAATCGCCAATAGATAAGACGATTTTACAATTTGGGCCCAAGTTAGTAGCAGAGCCTAAGATGTAAATTATCGATAGTCCATATCTCGGAAACTATAAGAGATAATGCAATTTGGCAACCGGCAATGTAATTAGCATGCCGAATATTACTTGGAATGTGAATTGGAACGAAATCGCCAATAGATAAGACCATTTTACAATTTGGGCCCAAGTTAGAAGCAGAGCCTAAGGTGTAAATTATCGATAGTCCATATCTCGGTAACTATAAGAGATAATGCAATTTGGCAACCGGCAATGTAATTAGCATGCCGAATATTACTTGGAATGTGAATTGGAACGAAATCGCCAATAGATAAGACCATTTTACAATTTGGGCCCAAGTTAGAAGCAGAGCCTAAGGTGTAAATTATCGATAGTCCATATCTCGGAAACTATAAGAGATAATGCAATTTGGCAACCGGCGATGTAATTAGCATGCCGAATATTACTTGGAATGTGAATTGGAACGAAATCGCCAATAGATAAGACCATTTTACAATTTGGGCCCAAGTTGGAAGCAGAGCCTAAGGTGTAAATTATCGATAGTCCATATCTCGGAAACTATAAGAGATAATGCAATTTGGCAACCGGCAATGTAATAAGCATGCCGAATATTACTTGGAATGTGAATTGGAACGAAATCGCCAATAGATAAGACCATTTTACAATTTGGGCCCAAGTTAGAAGCAGAGCCTAAGGTGTAAATTATCGATAGTCCATATCTCGGAAACTATAAGAGATAATGCAATTTGGCAACCGGCAATGTAATTAGCATGCCGAATATTACTTGGAATGTGAATTGGAACTAAATCGCCAATAGATAAGACCATTTTACAATTTGGGCCCAAGTTAGAAGCAGAGCCTTAGGTGTAAATTATCGATAGTCCATATCTCGGAAACTATAAGAGATAATGCAATTTGGCAACCGGCAATGTAATTAGCATGCCGAATATTACTTGGAATGTGAATTGGAACGAAATCGCCAATAGATAAGAACATTTTACAATTTGGGCCCAAGTTAGAAGCAGAGCCTAAGGTGTAAATTATCGATAGTCCATATCTCGGAAACTATAAGAGATAATGCAATTTCGCAACCGGCAATGTAATTAGCATGCCGAATATCACTTGGAATGTGAATTGGGACGAAATCGCCAATAGATAAGACCATTTTACAATTTGGGCCCAAGTTAGAAGCAGAGCCTAAGGTGTAAATTATCGATAGTCCATATCTCGGAAACTATAAGAGATAATGCAATTTGGCAACCGGCAATGTAATTAGCATGCCGAATATTACTTGGAATGTGAATTGGAACGAAATCGCCAATAGATAAGACCATTTTACAATTTGGGCCCAAGTTAGAAGCAGAGCCTAAGGTGTAAATTATCGATAGTCCATATCTCGGAAACTATAAGAGATAATGCAATTTGGCAACCGGCAATGTAATTAGCATGCCGAATATTACTTGAAATGTGAATTGGAACGAAATCGCCAATAGATAAGACCATTTTACAATTTGGGCCCAAGTTAGAAGCAGAGCCTAAGGTGTAAATTATTGATAGTCCATATCTCGGAAACTATAAGAGATAATGCAATTTCGCAACCGGCAATGTAATTAGCATGCCGAATATCACTTGGAATGTGAATTGGGACGAAATCGCCAATAGATAAGACCATTTTACAATTTGGGCCCAAGTTAGAAGCAGAGCCTAAGGTGTAAATTATCGATAGTCCATATCTCGGAAACTATAAGAGATAATGCAATTTGGCAACCGGCAATGTAATTAGCATGCCGAATATTACTTGGAATGTGAATTGGAACGAAATAGCCAATAGATAAGACCATTTTACAATTTGGGCCCAAGTTAGAAGCAGAGCCTAAGGTGTAAATTATCGATAGTCTATATCTCGGAAACTATAAGAGATAATGCAATTTGGCAACCGGCAATATAATTAGCATGCCGAATATTACTTGGGATGTGAATTGGAACGAAATCGCCAATAGATAAGACCATTTTACAATTTGGGCCCAAGTTAGAAGCAGAGCATAAGGTGTAAATTATCGATAGTCCATATCTCGGAAACTATAAGAGATAATGCAATTTCGCAACCGGCAATGTAATTAGCATGCCGAATATTACTTGGAGTGTGAATTGGAACGAAATCGCCAATAGATAAGACCATTTTACAATTTGGGCCCAAGTTAGAAGCAGAGCCTAAGGTGTAAATTATCGATAGTCCATATCTCGGAAACTATAAGAGATAATGCAATTTGGCAACCGGCAATGTAATTAGCATGCCGAATATTACTTGGAATGTGAATTGGAACGAAATCGCCAATAGATAAGACCATTTTACAATTTGGGCCCAAGTTAGAAGCAGAGCCTAAGGTGTAAATTATCGATAGTCCATATCTCGGAAACTATAAGAGATAATGCAATTTCGCAACCGGCAATGTAATTAGCATGCCGAATATCACTTGGAATGTGAATTGGGACGAAATCGCCAATAGATAAGACCATTTTACAATTTGGGCCCAAGTTAGAAGCAGAGCCTAAGGTGTAAATTATCGATAGTCCATATTTCGGAAACTATAAGAGATAATGCAATTTGGCAACCGGCAATGTAATTAGCATGCCGAATATTACTTGGAATGCGAATTGGAACGAAATCGCCAATAGATAAGACCATTTTACAATTTGGGCCCAAGTTAGAAGCAGAGCCTAAGGTGTAAATTATCGATAGTCCATATCTCGGAAACTATAAGAGATAATGCAATTTGGCAACCGGCAATGTAATTAGCATGCCGAATATTACTTGGAATATGAATTGGAACGAAATCGCCAATAGGTAAGACCATTTTACAATTTGGGCCCAAGTTAGAAGCAGAGCCTAAGGTGTAAATTATCGATAGTCCATATCTCGGAAACTATAAGAGATAATTCAATTTGGCAACCGGCAATGTAATTACATGCCGAATATTACTTGGAATGTGAATTGGAACGAAATCGCCAATAGATAAGACCATTTTACAATTTGGGCCCAAGTTAGAAGCAGAGCCTAAGGTGTAAATTATCGATAGTCCATATCTCGGAAACTATAAGAGATAATGCAATTTGGCAACCGGCAATGTAATTAGCATGCCGAATATTACTTGGAATGTGAATTGGAACGAAATCGCCAATAGATAAGACCATTTTACAATTTGGGCCCAAGTTAGAAGCAGAGCCTAAGGTGTAAATTATCGATAGTCCATATCTCGGAAACTATAAGAGATAATGCAATTTGGCAACCGCCAATGTAATTAGCATGCCGAATATTACTTGGAATGTGAATTGGAACGAAATCGCCAATAGATAAGACCATTTTACAATTTGGGCCCAAGTTAGAAGCAGAGCCTAAGGTGTAAATTATCGATAGTCCATATCTCGGAAACTATAAGAAGTAATGCAATTTGGCAACCGGCAATGTAATTAGCATGCCGAATATTACTTGGAATGTGAATTGGAGCGAAATCGCCAATAGATAAGACCATTTTACAATTTGGGCCCAAGTTAGAAGCAGAGCCTAAGGTGTAAATTATCGATAGTCCATATCTCGGAAACTATAAGAGATAATGCAATTTGGCAACCGGCAATGTAATTAGCATGCCGAATATTACTTGGAATGTGAATTGGAACGAAATCGCCAATAGATAAAACCATTTTACAATTTGGGCCCAAGTTGGAAGCAGAGCCTAAGGTGTAAATTATCGATAGTCCATATCTCGGAAACTATAAGAGATAATGCAATTTGGCAACCGGCAATGTAATAAGCATGCCGAATATTACTTGGAATGTGAATTGGAACGAAATCGCCAATAGATAAGACCATTTTACAATTTGGGCCCAAGTTAGAAGCAGAGCCTAAGGTGTAAATTATCGATAGTCCATATCTCGGAAACTATAAGAGATAATGCAATTTGGCAACCGGCAATGTAATTAGCATGCCGAATATTACTTGGAATGTGAATTGGAACTAAATCGCCAATAGATAAGACCATTTTACAATTTGGGCCCAAGTTAGAAGCAGAGCCTTAGGTGTAAATTATCGATAGTCCATATCTCGGAAACTATAAGAGATAATGCAATTTGGCAACCGGCAATGTAATTAGCATGCCGAATATTACTTGGAATGTGAATTGGAACGAAATCGCCAATAGATAAGAACATTTTACAATTTGGGCCCAAGTTAGAAGCAGAGCCTAAGGTGTAAATTATCGATAGTCCATATCTCGGAAACTATAAGAGATAATGCAATTTCGCAACCGGCAATGTAATTAGCATGCCGAATATCACTTGGAATGTGAATTGGGACGAAATCGCCAATAGATAAGACCATTTTACAATTTGGGCCCAAGTTAGAAGCAGAGCCTAAGGTGTAAATTATCGATAGTCCATATCTCGGAAACTATAAGAGATAATGCAATTTGGCAACCGGCAATGTAATTAGCATGCCGAATATTACTTGGAATGTGAATTGGAACGAAATCGCCAATAGATAAGACCATTTTACAATTTGGGCCCAAGTTAGAAGCAGAGCCTAAGGTGTAAATTATCGATAGTCCATATCTCGGAAACTATAAGAGATAATGCAATTTGGCAACCGGCAATGTAATTAGCATGCCGAATATTACTTGGAATGTGAATTGGAACGAAATCGCCAATAGATAAGACCATTTTACAATTTGGGCCCAAGTTGGAAGCAGAGCCTAAGGTGTAAATTATCGATAGTCCATATCTCGGAAACTATAAGAGATAATGCAATTTGGCAACCGGCAATGTAATTAGCATGCCGAATATTACTTGGAATAAGAATTGGAACGAAATCGCCAATAGATAAGACCATTTTACAATTTGGGCCCAAGTTAGAAGCAGAGCCTAAGGTGTAAATTATCGATAGTCCATATCTCGGAAACTATAAGAGATAATGCAATTTGGCAATAGGCAATGTAATTAGCATGCCGAATATTACTTGGAATGTGAATTGGAACGAAATCGTCAATAGATAAGACCATTTTACAATTTGGGCCCAAGTTAGAAGCAGAGCCTAAGGTGTAAATTATCGATAGTCCATATCTCGGAAACTATAAGAGATAATGCAATTTGGCAACCGGCAATGTAATTAGCATGCCGAATATTACTTGGAATGTGAATTTGAACGAAATCGCCAATAGATAAGACCATTTTACAATTTGGGCCCAAGTTAGAAGCAGAGCCTAAGGTGTAAATTATCGATAGTCCATATCTCGGAAACTATAAGAGATAATGCAATTTGGCAACCCGCAATGTTATTAGCATGCCGAATATTACTTGGAATGTGAATTGGAACGAAATCGCCAATAGATAAGACCATTTTACAATTTGGGCCCAAGTTAGAAGCAGAGCCTAAGGTGTAAATTATCGATAGTCCATATCTCGGAAACTATAAGAGATAATGCAATTTGGCAACCGGCAATGTAATTAGCATGCCGAATATTACTTGGAATGTGAATTGGAACGAAATCGCTAATAGATAAGACCATTTTACAATTTGGGCCCAAGTTAGAAGCAGAGCCTAAGGTGTAAATTATCGATAGTCCATATCTCGGAAACTATAAGAGATAATGCAATTTGGCAACCGGCAATGTAATTAGCATGCCGAATATTAATTGGAATGTGAATTGGAACGAAATCGCCAATAGATAAGACCATTTTACAATTTGGGCCCAAGTTAGAAGCAGAGCCTAAGGTGTAAATTATAGATAGTCCATATCTCGGAAACTATAAGAGATAATGCAATTTGGCAACCGGCAAAGTAATTAGCATGCCGAATATTACTTGGAATGTGAATTGGAACGAAATCGCCAATAGAGAAGACCATTTTACAATTTGGGCCCAAGTTAGAAGCAGAGCCTAAGGTGTAAATTATCGATAGTCCATATCTCGGAAACTATAAGAGATAATGCAATTTGGCAACCGGCAATGTAATTAGCATGCCGAATATTACTTGGAATGTGAATTGGAACGAAATCGCCAATAGATAAGACCATTTTACAATTTGGGCCCAAGTTAGAAGCAGAGCCTAAGGTGTAAATTATCGATAGTCCATATCTCGGAAACTATAAGAGGTAATGCAATTTGGCAACCGGCAATGTAATTAGCATGCCGAATATTACTTGGAATGTGAATTGGAACGAAATCGCCAATAGATAAGACCATTTTACAATTTGGGCCCAAGTTAGAAGCAGAGCCTAAGGTGTAAATTATCGATAGTCCATATCTCGGAAACTATAAGAGATAATGCAATTTGGCAACCGGCAATGTAATTAGCATGCCGAATATTACTTGGAATGTGAATTGGAACGAAATCGCCAATAGATAAGACCATTTTACAATTTGGGCCCAAGTTAGAAGCAGAGCCTAAGGTGTAAATTATCGATAGTCCATATCTCGGAAACTATAAGAGATAATGCAATTTGGCAACCTGCAATGTAATTAGCATGCCGAATATTACTTGGAATGTGAATTGGAACGAAATCGCCAATAGATAAGACCATTTTACAATTTGGGCCCAAGTTAGAAACAGAGCCTAAGGTGTAAATTATTGATAGTCCATATCTCGGAAACTATAAGAGATAATGCAATTTCGCAACCGGCAATGTAATTAGCATGCCGAATATTACTTGGAGTGTGAATTGGAACGAAATCGCCAATAGATAAGACCATTTTACAATTTGGGCCCAAGTTAGAAGCAGAGCCTAAGGTGTAAATTATCGATAGTCCATATCTCGGAAACTATAAGAGATAATGCAATTTGGCAACCGGCAATGTAATTAGCATGCCGAATATTACTTGGAATGTGAATTGGAACGAAATCGCCAATAGATAAGACCATTTTACAATTTGGGCCCAAGTTAGAAGCAGAGCCTAAGGTGTAAATTATCGATAGTCCATATATCGGAAACTATAAGAGATAATGCAATTTGGCAACCGGCAATGTAATTAGCATGCCGAATATTACTTGGAATGTGAATTGGAACGAAATCGCCAATAGATAAGACCATTTTACAATTTGGGCCCAAGTTAGAAGCAGAGCCTAAGGTGTAAATTATCGATAGTCCATATCTCGGAAACTATAAGAGATAATGCAATTTGGCAACCGGCAATGTAATTAGCATGCCCAATATTACTTGGAATGTGAATTGGAACGAAATCGCCAATAGATAAGACCATTTTACAATTTGGGCCCAAGTTAGAAGCAGAGCCTAAGGTGTAAATTATCGATAGTCCATATCTCGGAAACTATAAGAGATAATGCAATTTGGCAACCGGCAATGTAATTAGCATGCCGAATATTACTTGGAATGTGAATTGGAACGAAATCGCCAATAGATAAGACCATTTTACAATTTGGGCCCAAGTTAGAAGCAGAGCCTAAGGTGTAAATTATTGATAGTCCATATCTCGGAAACTATAAGAGATAATGCAATTTCGCAACCGGCAATGTAATTAGCATGCCGAATATTACTTGGAATGTGAATTGGGACGAAATCGCCAATAGATAAGACCATTTTACAATTTGGGCCCAAGTTAGAAGCAGAGCCTAAGGTGTAAATTATCGATAGTCCATATCTCGGAAACTATAAGAGATAATGCAATTTGGCAACCGGCAATGTAATTAGCATGCCGAATATTACTTGGAATGTGAATTGGAACGAAATCGCCAATAGATAAGACCATTTTACAATTTGGGCCCAAGTTAGAAGCAGAGCCTAAGATGTAAATTATCGATAGTCCATATCTCGGAAACTATAAGAGATAATGCAATTTGGCAACCGGCAATGTAATTAGCATGCCGAATATTACTTGGAATGTGAATTGGAACGAAATCGCCAATAGATAAGACCATTTTACAATTTGGGCCCAAGTTAGAAGCAGAGCCTAAGGTGTAAATTATCGATAGTCCATATCTCGGAAACTATAAGAGATAATTCAATTTGGCAACCGGCAATGTAATTAGCATGCCGGATATTACTTGGAATGTGAATTGGAACGAAATCGCCAATAGATAAGACCATTTTACAATTTGGGCCCAAGTTAGAAGCAGAGCCTAAGGTGTAAATTATCGATAGTCCATATCTCGGAAACTATAAGAGATAATGCAATTTGGCAACCGGCAATGTAATTAGCATGCCGAATATTACTTGGAATGTGAATTGGAACGAAATCGCCAATAGATAAGACGATTTTACAATTTGGGCCCAAGTTAGAAGCAGAGCCTAAGATGTAAATTATCGATAGTCCATATCTCGGAAACTATAAGAGATAATGCAATTTGGCAACCGGCAATGTAATTAGCATGCCGAATATTACTTGGAATGTGAATTGGAACGAAATCGCCAATAGATAAGACCATTTTACAATTTGGGCCCAAGTTAGAAGCAGAGCCTAAGGTGTAAATTATCGATAGTCCATATCTCGGAAACTATAAGAGATAATGCAATTTGGCAACCGGCAAAGTAATTAGCATGCCGAATATTACTTGGAATGTGAATTGGAACGAAATCGCCAATAGGTAAGACCATTTTACAATTTGGGCCCAAGTTAGAAGCAGAGCCTAAGGTGTAAATTATCGATAGTCCATATCTCGGAAACTATAAGAGATAATTCAATTTGGCAACCGTCAATGTAATTAGCATGCCGGATATTACTTGGAATGTGAATTGGAACGAAATCGCCAATAGATAAGACCATTTTATAATTTGGGCCCAAGTTAGAAGCAGAGCCTAAGGTGTAAATTACCGATAGTCCATATCTCGGAAACTATAAGAGATAATGCAATTTGGCAACCTTCAATGTAATTAGCATGCCGAATATTACTTGGAATGTGAATTGGAACGAAATCGCCAATAGATAAGACGATTTTACAATTTGGGCCCAAGTTAGAAGCAGAGCCTAAGGTGTAAATTATCGATAGTCCATATCTCGGAAACTATAAGAGATAATGCAATTTGGCAACCGGCAATGTAATTAGCATGCCGAATATTACTTGGAATGTGAATTGGAACGAAATCGCCAATAGATAAGACCATTTTACAATTTGGGCCCAATTTAGAAGCAGAGCCTAAGGTGTAAATTATCGATAGTCCATATCTCGGAAACTATAAGAGATAATGCAATTTGGCAACCGGCAATGTAATTAGCATGCCGAATATTACTTGGAATGTGAATTGGAACGAAATCGCCAATAGGTAAGACCATTTTACAATTTGGGCCCAAGTTAGAAGCAGAGCCTAAGATGTAAATAATCGATAGTCCATATCTCGGAAACTATAAGAGATAATTCAATTTGGCAACCGGCAATGTAATTAGCATGCCGAATATTACTTGGAATGTGAATTGGAACGAAATCGCCAATAGATAAGACCATTTTACAATTTGGGCCCAAGTTAGAAGCAGAGCCTAAGGTGTAAATTATCGATAGTCCATATCTCGGAAACTATAAGATATAATGCAATTTGGCAACCGGCAATGTAATTAGCATGCCGAATATTACTTGGAATGTGAATTGGAACGAAATCGCCAATAGATAAGACCATTTTACAATTTGGGCCCAAGTTAGAAGCAGAGCCTAAGGTGTAAATTATCGATAGTCCATATCTCGGAAACTATAAGAGATAATGCAATTTGGCAAACGGCAACGTAATTAGCATGCCGAATATTACTTGGAATGTGAATTGGAACGAAATCGCCAATAGATAAGACCATTTTACAATTTGGGCCCAAGTTAGAAGCAGAGCCTAAGGTGTAAATTATCGATAGTCCATATCTCGGAAACTATAAGAGATAATGCAATTTGGCAACCGGCAATGTAATTAACATGCCGAATATTAATTGGAATGTAAATTGGAACGAAAACGCCAATGGATAAGACCATTTTACAATTAGGGCCCAAGTTAGAAGCAGAGCCTAAGGTGTAAATTATCGATAGTCCATATCTCGGAAACTATAAGAGATAATGCAATTTGGCAACCGGCAATGTAATTAGCATGCCGAATATTACTTGGAATGTGAATTGGAACGAAATCGCCAATAGGTAAGACCATTTTACAATTTGGGCCCAAGTTAGAAGCAGAGCCTAAGGTGTAAATTATCGATAGTCCATATCTCGGAAACTATAAGAGATAATTCAATTTGGCAACAGGCAATGTAATTAGCATGCCGAATATTACTTGGAATGTGAATTGGAACGAAATCGCCAATAGATAAGACCATTTTGCAATTTGGGCCCAAGTTAGAAGCAGAGCCTAAGGTGTAAATTATTGATAGTCCATATCTCGGAAACTATAAGAGATAATGCAATTTGGCAACGGCAATGTAATTAGCATGCCGAATATTACTTGGAATGTGAATTGGAACGAAATCGCCAATAGAGAAGACCATTTTACAATTTGGGCCCAAGTTAGAAGCAGAGCCTAAGGTGTAAATTATCGATAGTCCATATCTCGGAAACTATAAGAGATAATGCAATTTGGCAACCGCAATGTAATTAGCATGCCGAATATTACTTGGAATGTGAATTGGAACGAAATCGCCAATAGATAAGACCATTTTACAATTTGGGCCCAAGTTAGAAGCAGAGCCTAAGGTGTAAATTATCGATAGTCCATATCTCGGAAACTATAAGAGATAATGCAATTTGGCAACCTGCAATGTAATTAGCATGCCGAATATTACTTGGAATGTGAATTGGAACGAAATCGCCAATAGATAAGACCATTTTACAATTTGGGCCCAAGTTAGAAACAGAGCCTAAGGTGTAAATTATTGATAGTCCATATCTCGGAAACTATAAGAGATAATGCAATTTCGCAACCGGCAATGTAATTAGCATGCCGAATATTACTTGGAGTGTGAATTGGAACGAAATCGCCAATAGATAAGACCATTTTACAATTTGGGCCCAAGTTAGAAGCAGAGCCTAAGGTGTAAATTATCGATAGTCCATATCTCGGAAACTATAAGAGATAATGCAATTTGGCAACCGGCAATGTAATTAGCATGCCGAATATTACTTGGAATGTGAATTGGAACGAAATCGCCAATAGATAAGACCATTTTACAATTTGGGCCCAAGTTAGAAGCAGAGCCTAAGGTGTAAATTATCGATAGTCCATATATCGGAAACTATAAGAGATAATGCAATTTGGCACCGGCAATGTAATTAGCATGCCGAATATTACTTGGAATGTGAATTGGAACGAAATCGCCAATAGATAAGACCATTTTACAATTTGGGCCCAAGTTAGAAGCAGAGCCTAAGGTGTAAATTATCGATAGTCCATATCTCGGAAACTATAAGAGATAATGCAATTTGGCAACCGGCAATGTAATTAGCATGCCAATATTACTTGGAATGTGAATTGGAACGAAATCGCCAATAGATAAGACCATTTTACAATTTGGGCCCAAGTTAGAAGCAGAGTCTAAGGTGTAAATTATCGATAGTCCATATCTCGGAAACTATAAGAGATAATGCAATTTGGCAACCGGCAATGTAATTAGCATGCCGAATATTACTTGGAATGTGAATTGGAACGAAATCGCCAATAGATAAGACCATTTTACAATTTGGGCCCAAGTTAGAAGCAGAGCCTAAGGTGTAAATTATTGATAGTCCATATCTCGGAAACTATAAGAGATAATGCAATTTCGCAACCGGCAATGTAATTAGCATGCCGAATATTACTTGGAATGTGAATTGGGACGAAATCGCCAATAGATAAGACCATTTTACAATTTGGGCCCAAGTTAGAAGCAGAGCCTAAGGTGTAAATATCGATAGTCCATATCTCGGAAACTATAAGAGATAATGCAATTTGGCAACCGGCAATGTAATTAGCATGCCGAATATTACTTGCGAATGTGAATTGGAACGAAATCGCCAATAGATAAGACCATTTTACAATTTGGGCCCAAGTTAGAAGCAGAGCCTAAGATGTAAATTATCGATAGTCCATATCTCGGAAACTATAAGAGATAATGCAATTTGGCAACCGGCAATGTAATTAGCATGCCGAATATTACTTGGAATGTGAATTGGAACGAAATCGCCAATAGATAAGACCATTTTACAATTTGGGCCCAAGTTAGAAGCAGAGCCTAAGGTGTAAATTATCGATAGTCCATATCTCGGAAACTATAAGAGATAATTCAATTTGGCAACCGGCAATGTAATTAGCATGCCGGATATTACTTGGAATGTGAATTGGAACGAAATCGCCAATAGATAAGACCATTTTACAATTTGGGCCCAAGTTAGAAGCAGAGCCTAAGGTGTAAATTATCGATAGTCCATATCTCGGAAACTATAAGAGATAATGCAATTTGGCAACCGGCAATGTAATTAGCATGCCGAATATTACTTGGAATGTGAATTGGAACGAAATCGCCAATAGATAAGACGATTTTACAATTTGGGCCCAAGTTAGAAGCAGAGCCTAAGATGTAAATTATCGATAGTCCCATATCTCGGAAACTATAAGAGATAATGCAATTTGGCAACCGGCAATGTAAATTAGCATGCCGAATATTACTTGGAATGTGAATTGGAACGAAATCGCCAATAGATAAGACCATTTTACAATTTGGGCCCAAGTTAGAAGCAGAGCCTAAGGTGTAAATTATCGATAGTCCATATCTCGGAAACTATAAGAGATAATGCAATTTGGCAACCGGCAAAGTAATTAGCATGCCGAATATTACTTGGAATGTGAATTGGAACGAAATCGCCAATAGGTAAGACCATTTTACAATTTGGCCCAAGTTAGAAGCAGAGCCTAAGGTGTAAATTATCGATAGTCCATATCTCGGAAACTATAAGAGATAATTCAATTTGGCAACCGTCAATGTAATTAGCATGCCGGATATTACTTGGAATGTGAATTGGGAACGAAATCGCCAATAGATAAGACCATTTTATAATTTGGGCCCAAGTTAGAAGCAGAGCCCTAAGGTGTAAATTACCGATAGTCCATATCTCGGAAACTATAAGAGATAATGCAATTTGGCAACCTTCAATGTAATTAGCATGCCGAATATTACTTGGAATGTGAATTGGAACGAAATCGCCAATAGATAAGACGATTTTACAATTTGGGCCCAAGTTAGAAGGCAGAGCCTAAGGTGTAAATTATCGATAGTCCATATCTCGGAAACTATAAGAGATAATGCAATTTGGCAACCGGCAATGTAATTAGCATGCCGAATATTACTTGGAATGTGAATTGGAACGAAATCGCCAATAGATAAGACCATTTTACAATTTGGGCCCAAGTTAGAAGCAGAGCCTAAGGTGTAAATTATCGATAGTCTATATCTCGGAAACTATAAGAGATAATGCAATTTGGCAACCGGCAATGTAATTAGCATGCCGAATATTACTTGGAATGTGAATTGGAACGAAATCGCCAATAGGTAAGACCATTTTACAATTTGGGCCCAAGTTAGAAGCAGAGCCTAAGGTGTAAATAATCGATAGTCCATATCTCGGAAACTATAAGAGATAATTCAATTTGGCAACCGGCAATGTAATTAGCATGCCGAATATTACTTGGAATGTGAATTGGAACGAAATCGCCAATATATAAGGACCATTTTACAATTTGGGCCCAAGTTAAAAGCAGAGCCTAAGGTGTAAATTATCGATAGTCCATATCTCGGAAACTATAAGATATAATGCAATTTGGCAACCGGCAATGTAATTAGCATGCCGAATATTACTTGGAATGTGAATTGGAACGAAATCGCCAATAGATAAGACCATTTTACAATTTGGGCCCAAGTTAGAAGCAGAGCCTAAGGTGTAAATTATCGATAGTCCATATCTCGGAAACTATAAGAGATAATGCAATTTGGCAAACGGCAACGTAATTAGCATGCCGAATATTACTTGGAATGTGAATTGGAACGAAATCGCCAATAGATAAGACCATTTTACAATTTGGGCCCAAGTTAGAAGCAGAGCCTAAGGTGTAAATTATCGATAGTCCATATCTCGGAAACTATAAGAGATAATGCAATTTGGCAACCGGCAATGTAATTAGCATGCCGAATATTAATTGGAATGTAAATTGGAACGAAAAACGCCAATGGATAAGACCATTTTACAATTAGGGCCCAAGTTAGAAGCAGAGCCTAAGGTGTAAATTATCGATAGTCCATATCTCGGAAACTATAAGAGATAATGCAATTTGGCAACCGGCAATGTAATTAGCATGCCGAATATTACTTGGAATGTGAATTGGAACGAAATCGCCAATAGGTAAGACCATTTTACAATTTGGGCCCAAGTTAGAAGCAGAGCCTAAGGTGTAAATTATCGATAGTCCATATCTCGGAAACTATAAGAGATAATTCAATTTGGCAACAGGCAATGTAATTAGCATGCCGAATATTACTTGGAATGTGAATTGGAACGAAATCGCCAATAGATAAGACCATTTTGCAATTTGGGCCCAAGTTAGAAGCAGAGCCTAAGGTGTAAATTATTGATAGTCCATATCTCGGAAAACTATAAGAGATAATGCAATTTGGCAACCGGCAATGTAATTAGCATGCCGAATATTACTTGGAATGTGAATTGGAACGAAATCGCCATAGAGAAAGACCCATTTTACAATTTGGGCCCAAGTTAGAAGCAGAGCCTAAGGTGTAAATTATCGATAGTCCATATCTCGGAAACTATAAGAGATAATGCAATTTGGCAACCGGCAAAGTAATTAGCATGCCGAATATTACTTGGAATGTGAATTGGAACGAAATCGCCAATAGATAAGACCATTTTACAATTTGGGCCCAAGTTAGAAGCAGAGCCTAAGGTGTAAATTATCGATAGTCCATATCTCGGAAACTATAAGAGATAATGCAATTTGGCAACCGGCAATGTAATTAGCATGCCGAATATTACTTGGAATGTGAATTGGAACGAAATCGCCAATAGAGAAGACCATTTTACAATTTGGGCCCAAGTTAGAAGCAGAGCCTAAGGAGTAAATTATCGATAGTCCATATCTCTGAAACTATAAGAGGTAATGCAATTTGGCAACCGGCAATGTAATTAGCATGCCGAATATTACTTGGAATGTGAATTGGAACGAAATCGCCAATAGAGAAGACCATTTTACAATTTGGCCCAAGTTAGAAGCAGAGCCTAAGGTGTAAATTATCGATAGTCCATATCTCGGAAACTATAAGAGATAATGCAATTTGGCAACCGGCAATGTAATTTAGCATGCCGAATATTACTTGGAATGTGAATTGGAACGAAATCGCCAATAGATAAGACCATTTTACAATTTGGGCCCAAGTTAGAAGCAGAGCCTAAGGTGTAAATTATCGATAGTCCATATCTCGGAAACTATAAGAGATAATGCAATTTGGCAACCGGCAATGTAATTAGCCTGCCGAATATTACTTGGAATGTGAATTGGAACGAAATCGCCAATAGATAAGACCCATTTTACAATTTGGGCCCAAGTTAGAAGCAGAGCCTAAGGTGTAAATTATCGATAGTCCATATCTCGGAACTATAAGAGATAATGCAATTTGGCAACCGGCAATGTAATTAGCATGCCGAATATACTTGGAAGTGTGAATTGGAACGAAATCGCCAATAGATAAGACATTTTACAATTTGGGCCCAAGTTAGAAGCAGAGCCTAAGGTGTAAATTATTGATAGTCCATATCTCGGAAACTATAAGAGATAATGCAATTTCGCAACCGGCAATGTAATTAGCATGCCGAATATTACTTGGAGTGTGAATTGGAACGAAATCGCCAATAGATAAGACCATTTTACAATTTGGGCCCAAGTTAGAAGCAGAGCCTAAGGTGTAAATTATCGATAGTCCATATCTCGGAAACTATAAGAGATAATGCAATTTGGCAACCGGCAATGTAATTAGCATGCC